>NC_048568.1:25940000-26090000 GCF_013265735.2 Oncorhynchus mykiss
AGGATTTATAATGATATTTGATGACAGAATTGCAACACAAAACAACACAACTGGCTTTGATGTCATATAGCACTGCATATGTGTGTGTTTGTACTTCCCTGTGTGTCTCCATGTGTGAGTTTAAGAAGCCCCAGAGATGGGCATAGGGCATCTCTTCCCAGTGAGCTGATATCCTCTCCTCTGCTTACCATAGTATTTATTTTCAGATGCATTCCTATTTAGACCTGCTTTCTACTTCACGTGGGAACACAAGTCACCGTGTCAGAGTTTCCACTGGGAAGGATAAGGGAGCAGGCCCTGAGACAGAAAAGTTGTGGTACTTTGTGAACATTTTTAGTTTCTCTTCACCCAAGACTCCTAAAATGAATTATTATAAACAAATAAACAATGGTACTTTTATACAGACCTTGGACTGAGCTGCTGACTAAAAGGACGACTTGCCCTAAAATGATAATGATAGTTTGTAATTTACAATAAAGATCATCTTTCAGTTTCATGTTGAGTCAGAGCTTTCCACTACGATGCCCTATTGTAGGCTAGTAATCAGGAGAGCAGGGGAGAGTGGTTAGCTAGGACGACACAAACCAGAGAGAGACCTATAAAACAAACATTAACCATGCCCCACTGGCTACTGTTTGGCCAACCCCCTAACTTTACAGTACAGTAACCCATTAAAACACACTGAATAACAGAGGAGGCTGGTGGGAGGAGCTATAGGACTGGAATGAAATAATGGAACAGAGTTAGACATTTGGTTTCCATATGTTTGATGTGTTTGATTCCGTTCCATTTATTCCATTCCAGCCATTACAATGAGCCTGTCCACCTATAGCTTCTTCCACCAGCCTCCTCTGCTGGATAAACACACACACAAAAACACACGTGTAAGTTTGAGAATTGCAGGCCCATAAAATGGACTCAGGGACAGTAAAACTCACCTCACAGGTATTCGCTAGGAGGAGATAGGGGAAAAGCATAGAGAATGATAGAGGCCTCTAGTGGGTAGAGCCATTGAGCTCTACCCACTAGATGCTTCTGACATTTTAAAGTAGTCAAAGTAGTCAACTGGGTGAGGAATCCTATGGGTTGTAGTCTCAATGGTGCTGCCCATGCTGTCACAGACACTATAATGGCACAGATAGAAAGATGAGTCCTCTATCTATCTCTGTGGGGTAGAGCTGTAGTTTGTGCCGGTGGCTGGACTTAAGGGCCAACAGAAGGGGGAGCTACTTAGTCAGACATACAGAGGAGGGAGACATTACTCGATGTCCCTATGGGAAACATACAGATAATACATTTAAATAACATTTGCTGTTTTTACTCAAATGCTGCCTACATTTGTCAGCTTGACCTTGAGCTAAAGTTGGAGTATACGCCTACAGACTTGGAAATAACAAAACACCCTTTCTTTCTCTCCTTGTCAACAGCAGGGGCTTCACATAGTGTGTTTCCCTAACCTCAGCCCAGTTCGATCAGTGTCTGTGGTATAGCTGTCCGTATGGGTAATGTGCAGTGTAGTGTTGTAGAACAGATCAGTGAGTCGAGTGCCAGACTGCCCTGCGGTAATACCACCACCACCATGGACACCTGCTCTGTGCTGTGTGTCACCACTGCTGGCTGAATGTCACACTGACTGGACCATCTGTCACAGACAGCCCTGTTGTCATAGAGCTAAACTCTGATCAACTCTGTGGGGGAAAGTGTGTGTGTGGTATGTGTGTGTGTCGTGCATACATGCCGTGCATGACATAGAAAGAGGTGATCACTGTGCACAGTCTAGTTTGTACTGGATTGAGGAACCAGTATATTCTGGTTCCCACAGCTCTACAGTGCAAAGACTAGCTGCTCATTCTAATAAGCAATCTTATGCTGGACTTTAACTGTATCTCTGTCTCCCTGGACTGGTCTTGCCTGACTACAGAACAAACTGGAATCTTAGTATTTCCAGTAACACACACACACTAACAATCACTTAATATATGGCCTAGGGGACTCACGCTGCATGGAGAATCTGGGAAGCTTAACAGAAATATGCTTTGGTTATATACTACTGGTTTGCTGGGCTGCTGGGTTTAGGAGAGACAAAACAAGAAATGTGTGTGTGTGTGTGTCTGTGTGTGAACATGAATTTATGCACACTATCTAATACACACATACTTGATCATATACCGTACATGGTTAGTGCAGACAAAGTATAGACAGCATAAGGTGTCTCTCCTTAGTTAACATCAATGTCAGCTTCCCTACGTGTTGTTACATGCGTACATGCCCTCACATTTCAACCCAAACAAGCTATTTCATCCTTATCAGACCTACGTTTATGATAAGAAATTCCTCTGGCAAACTGTATCTTTCTAAAGCCATTTCAGAGTGTATAAGTTATCACATTGCATTACAATCTAACTGGCCATCTATAACAACTCCATGTTCAGATTATTTATGTTGACATACCATACGCTTTGTGCAGTGTTTAGGGTTGTCATACCGACTGCTGTGTGCGGTGTTACGGTTGTCATACCGACTGCTGTATGCGGTGTTCAGTGTAGTCATACCGACTGCTGTGTGCAGTGTTTAGTGTTGTGATACCGTCCGCTGTGTGCAGTGTTTAGTGTTGTCATAACGACCGCTGGGTGCAGTGTTTCATTTTGTCATACCGACCACTGTGTGCAGTGTTTCATTTTGTCATACCGACTGCTGTGTGCAGTGTTTAGTGTTGTGATACCGACCACTGTGTGCAGTGTTTAGGGTTGTGATACCGACCACTGTGTGCAGTGTTTCATTTTGTCATACCGACCGCTGTGTGCAGTGTTTAGTGTTGTGATACTGACCGCTGTGTGCAGTGTTTAGGGTTGTGAATACCGTCCGCTGTGTGCAGTGTTTAGTGTTGTGATACCGTCCGCTGTGTGCAGTGTTTAGTGTTGTGATACCGACCGCTGTGTGCAGTGTTGTCATACCGACCACTGTGTGCAGTGTTTAGTGTTGTGATACCGTCCGTTGTGTGCAGTGTTTAGTGTTGTGATACCGTCCGCTGTGTGCAGTGTTGTCATACCGACCGCTGTGTGCAGTGTTTAGTGTTGTGATACCGACCGCTGTGTGCAGTGTTTAGTGTTGTGATACCGACCGCTGTGTGCAGTGTTTAGTGTTGTGATACCGACCGCTGTGTGCAGTGTTGTCATACCGACCGCTGTGTGCAGTGTTGTCATACCGACCGCTGTGTGCAGTGTTTAGTGTTGTGATACCGACCGCTGTGTGCAGTGTTTAGTGTTGTGATACCGACCGCTGTGTGCAGTGTTTAGTGTTGTGATACCGACTGCTGTGTGCAGTGTTTAGTGTTGTGATACCGACCGCTGTGTGCAGTGTTTAGTGTTGTGATACCGAACGCTGTGTGCAGTGTTTAGTGTTGTGATACCGACCGCTGTGTGCAGTGTTTAGTGTTGTGATACCGACCGCTGTGTGCAGTGTTTAGTGTTGTGATACCGACCGCTGTGTGCAGTGTTTAGTGTTGTGATACCGTCCGCTGTGTGCAGTGTTGCCATACCGACCGCTGTGTGCAGTGTTTAGTGTTGTGATACCGACCGCTGTGTGCAGTGTTTCATTTTGTCATACCGACCACTGTGTGCAGTGTTTCATTTTGTCATACCAACCGCCGTGTGCAGTGTTTAGGGTTGTGATACCGACCACTGTGTGCAGTGTTTCATTTTGTCATACCGACCGCTGTGTGCAGTGTTTAGTGTTGTGATACTGACCGCTGTGTGCAGTGTTTAGGGTTGTGAATACCGTCCGCTGTGTGCAGTGTTTAGTGTTGTGATACCGTCCGCTGTGTGCAGTGTTTAGTGTTGTGATACCGACCGCTGTGTGCAGTGTTGTCATACCGACCACTGTGTGCAGTGTTTAGTGTTGTGATACCGTCCGTTGTGTGCAGTGTTTAGTGTTGTGATACCGTCCGCTGTGTGCAGTGTTGTCATACCGACCGCTGTGTGCAGTGTTTAGTGTTGTGATACCGACCGCTGTGTGCAGTGTTTAGTGTTGTGATACCGACCGCTGTGTGCAGTGTTTAGTGTTGTGATACCGACCGCTGTATGCAGTGTTGTCATACCGACCGCTGTGTGCAGTGTTGTCATACCGACCGCTGTGTGCAGTGTTTAGTGTTGTGATACCGACCGCTGTGTGCAGTGTTTAGTGTTGTGATACCGACCGCTGTGTGCAGTGTTTAGTGTTGTGATACCGACTGCTGTGTGCAGTGTTTAGTGTTGTGATACCGACCGCTGTGTGCAGTGTTTAGTGTTGTGATACCGAACGCTGTGTGCAGTGTTTAGTGTTGTGATACCGACCGCTGTGTGCAGTGTTTAGTGTTGTGATACCGACCGCTGTGTGCAGTGTTTAGTGTTGTGATACCGACCGCTGTGTGCAGTGTTTAGTGTTGTGATACCGTCCGCTGTGTGCAGTGTTGCCATACCGACCGCTGTGTGCAGTGTTTAGTGTTGTGATACCGACCGCTGTGTGCAGTGTTTAGTGTTGTGATACCGACCGCTGTGTGCAGTGTTTAGTGTTGTGATACCGACCGCTGTGTGCAGTGTTTCATTTTGTCATACCGACCACTGTGTGCAGTGTTTCATTTTGTCATACCAACCGCCGTGTGCAGTGTTTTCATACCATCGACCGCTGTGTGCAGTGTTTCATTTTGTCATACCGACCGCTGTGTTTAGTGTTGTCATACCGACCGCTGTGTTTAGTGTTGTCATACCGACGACCGCTGTGTGCAGTGTTTCATTTTGTCATACCGACCGCTGTGTGCAGTGTTGTCATACCGACCGCTGTGTGCAGTGTTTAGTGTTTAGTGTTGTGATACCGACCGCTGTGCGCAGTGTTTCATTTTGTCATACCGACCACTGTGTGCAGTGTTTCATTTTGTCATACCAACTGCTGTGTGCAGTGTTTAGTGTTGTGATACCGACCGCTGTGTGCGGTGTTTAGTGTTGTCATACCGACCGCTGGGTGATGTGCTCCACGCAGCTGGCATCACACATTTTCCCCCTGCTCTCTTTCTTTATTTCTCTCTCACCCTCTATCTTTATTTTTGCTCTCTCTCTGTCTCTCTCTCCACCTCTCTCTCCCTCACCCTCAGGTCAAATCCCTCTCTTTGTTTCAAGTTAGCTTTGGCTTGTACCTTCAAAAGCCTCATGTATTGTTGTTGACCGACCCGAGAGAAATAATACCTAGAAAACACAAACAACAGCCAGCCATTTATTTATTCTCCCTGAAAACCTTTATTCATAGTTTACAGAACAATGTGTTGACATTTAATGAAATGAGTACGCTAGCGAGAGGCTAACTGATGATGGTAATTAGGTGTTCGGTTAATTGGGGTTCTGTGATTAACTCCCAATCACAGGAGTCAGTGGCATGTGAAGCACCCAGGGCCAAACATGAATGCCTACACACACACACACACGGATGTTCAAACAGGGTGCCTGGGGCCCTTGACTCCTCAGAGTTGCATTAATAACTGGGAACATGATCCCAAATTATCCTGTGAAAGAATGAGGATATGAGAAACACAGGGCTTTATTAGAACAGCTACTACACAGAGATGACTGGGTGAAAGAATGCCCCAAATACAAATCAAATGAAACGTCTTTGTATTTATCTACCCCGGAGGCCCCAGAGAAATATAAAGCAGCCGGGTTATAATACATTCCACCCTGGTGCCACAACACTTTTCACATTCATTTGTTTTTCAAATGAAAAAATAAAAAAATGAAAATGAAATTTCTGCTTAACACATTTTCAATATACTATACCGATCAAACTAGTAACAGTCTCTATGGCACTATTCATGTATCTTTGTGGTCCTAGCACCCTGTGGTGCTGTAATTTACTGAGGTATTCCTGTTTGTTTGGTTGTTTCTGTTCCTCAGTCCTTCCAGGTTGCCCTACTCAAAAAGATCCTATAGGATTAGTGATTTTTCCAATAGAATCCTATAAGATTCTCACAATCGTATAGGATTTCGTGTCACCGCTATCAGAATCCTATTGGACTACCTTTTTCCTATTGGAAATCAAGAGTAATCCTATACGTTTTTGATAGTCTTGTCGGATTTTGTCACCCCAATCAGAATCCTATTAGAACAGTTTTTCTTAGTTGAACCCATTACATGATAGTTTGTTGTCATTAGTACAATACAGTATTAATGACAAATTGTTCGTTGATCAGATAAACATCTATATTAATTGATGTTTTATTCGCCTGTAAGAACGCCTGTCCCTTTAATAGTGACTGATGATGTTCCAGTTTCCCGAACCCCAAGTTCACCTTGCAAGTTGTGGTTATGCACAGAATCTCTGGTTTTAACATTATTCTAGCAGTTTTATCCTTTACTGTACGTGAATGCAAGAACTGTGTGCACAGTATTTGTTTCCTGACGAAGTTGGCAATGTCATATTTTCGTCATTGTAAAGCATTTTATGCGCTCGTTTTTATACTAGCTAAGAAACTACTGTTAGCCACATTTTGCCTCTTCGCCTGACTAGCTAGCTAGCTAAGTTGTAGCCATTTCAAATGGCAATTGTATGTCGTTATGTAACTTAATAACTATTGTTATAACAGATTATACATATTTTAGTTTGTTTGTTATTGTTAAATACAGTATATGTGCCATATTATAGGCAGGTCAACCCCGTTCATTTATGGTAGATCATCAAAATAAATAAATCACATTACGATGTTGGACTCATTTAGCAGTTTTACCTAATTAAGTTGAATTCTATTGGATATTCATGTTGAAAGTACCATTTATATTCCTAAAATATGCTGTACATTGAAAATGATGCTGTTGCTGCTTCCTGTTGACAATAACTTTCATAAATAGCCCAATGTCAAAACACTGTTTAGAAGTGTCCAAATCAATAATCAATAAACAGTCTGAAATATTGAAAACCTAAACATAAAATGTACTACCTACCATACACGTGCCACAATAGTATTCATATACAGTATATCATTTTTTTAAAGGAGCACCTTATAAACTGCATGTGCACCAATTGGCAATTTATCACTCATATTGGTTAGGGGGAAATGAGGTTGTATCCATGTTAACCCTGGACTACTATTACTATGGAACATTGGTTATGTAAGTATTACCCCAGCAGGTCCGTTTTTCCAGTGGATGATTCAGACGGGATTAGTTTTACCAAACTGCCCCTCTATATATTATTTTCCTTCATGCAATGTTGGCCATTATGAAACCTGGAGGCTCTTCTAGACGTGAAGACATTTCACATGTCTAGGGATAGTCTAATATTGACCTAATGGCCTTCAGTTCGGAGAAAGTCTAAATAATAATGCATATCAGTATGAACCATGAACTGTAACATACTGTATGCAGACTTAATTACCTGACGTATTTGGCAATTCATTGGCACAAAATCATCCACTTTATCTATTGAAAGAGGAGTATGGCACTAGGAAAGTTGATACATGACAAAACAGATCATTCATCTGTAGGCTAGGTCCATAGCACTTTGTTTGAAGCATCAATTTGTTCTTACCCAAACTGGATGCAACGCCTGTTAAACTCTGTTATATCCCTCAAAACACAAGGATGAGGATTCGCACAGGATAAGTAGTCGGGTTGCACGTCCTGTTCATACTAACCTTACAAAAAAAACACACGGTTAGAGGACAACTTGTAGAAGACAGCCTGCTACATTTTGGATCGTTGCATTTTATTTGAAGTGGCCCTAGTCAAATTATCCTAATCGATTAGTGATTTCTCCAATAGAATCCTATAGGATTCTCACATTTTGTGTCACCTCTATCAGAATCCTATTGAAATCCTATTTGAGAACTTTGTTCCTGTTGGAAAAAAAAAAAGTTGTAATATTCTCGCAGTCCTATAGGATTTTGTCACCTGTATCACAATCCTATTGGACTACTTTTTTCCTATTGGAAATCATTATTATTATTTGTTTTTTAACCAATACAAAACACACATAGAAATGACAACATACAGACGCACACAAACATCCACAACATCACCCCTGCCCAGACCATTTTAGATGTTTAAAGTAATATAACGGGTTAATGTAATAAAATGCTGAACTGTGAGTATTACTTCCCCCAATTTGATGCAGTGTGTGTCTGTATGGGTGTGCGTGAAATGAGTGCTTATGTGCGTGCTTGCATACAGCATGTGACTGATTGACCCTCGAACATCCATAAACTTAACAGCAGTAATGACTGTGCATGTGTGTACATTTCAATGTGTGCTTGTGTATGAGTACATGTCCATAGGTTTGTGTGTGTGGAGGGTGGTATGTGCATTAACATGAGGGAAATAATACATAAAAACATTGATCTTCATATGTTATTACATGATCGTTTGAATTTATTATGTTATTCATTTAAAAAAAAGTTGTTGCTCACCTGATAACGTAATAACTTATTCATGTTATTCACAATAACGTAATAACGCATTCATGATAACGTAATAACATTCATGTTTTTCACAATAACGTATTCATGATGACGTAATATTCATGTTAAATCCTCATTATTCATGTTCAAATCCTCAGAGACTATAACATCAACTTTCACTGCTACGCTAATGATACCCAAGTATTAACACCAAACTGGACATCCTCTCAACCCTAGCAAAACTTGACAGCTGCCTAGATGACATAAGGGCATTGATGAAAGAGAACTTCTTCCAGCTGAAAAGCAGCAAGACTGAAGCTATGCTAATTGGGACACCCAAGCAGGTCACCAGTGCTGGAAACATCTGCCTTACAATTGACGGGCATATCAAATCAAATGTATTTGTCACAAATACAGTACGTATGGTTAGCGGATGTTAATGCGAGTGTAGCGAAATGCTTGTGTTTCTAGTTCCGACAATTCAGTAATATCCAACGAGTAATCTAACCTAACAATTCCGTCCATCTGTCCTCTGTCATCTCCAACCTGGGATCAAGTTTGATCCTTCTCTGTCCTTTGATGGCAAAATATAAAACTTATCTGCAAAACCTCATTTTTCCAGTTGAGAAATATTGTCCAGCTCAAACCATCGCTCTTCCAGCAAGATGCAGAGAAACTCGTCCACGTTTTCATCTTCTTCCGGATTGGCTACGGCAACTCTGTTCGGGGCCTTCCAGCTAAACACAATTTTACCTACCTCATCCCCATACTGTTTATATTTATTTACTTTTCTGCTCTTTTGCACACCAATATCTCTACCTGTACATGACCATCTGTCACTCCCGTGTTAATCTGCAAAATTGTAATTATTCGCCTACCTCCTCATGCTTTTTGCAGACAATGTATATAGACTCTCTTTTTTTTCTACTGTGTTATTGACTTGTTAATTGTTTACTCCATGTGTAACTCTGTGTGTAACTCTGTGTTGTCTGTTCACACTGCTATGCTTTATCTTGGCCAGGTCGCAGTTGCAAATGAGAACTTGTTCTCAACTAGCCTACCTGGTTAAATAAAGGTGAAATAAAAAATAAATAAATAAGAAATTAATCACTTCAGAGGATACAACTTCTCCAGAATAGTGCTGCCAGAGTCCTGACCAGGACCAAGAAGTCAGCTACCCACATCACCCCTAAACTCCACTGGCTACCGGTCAACTATAGGATAGACTTTAAAAATATCATTCTAATGTTGAAAGCCTTGAATGGGTTCAGTCCTTCCTTCAGTAACTTAATTTCTATCAAAGAGCCACCTCGCACTCTCCGCTCCAGCAACTCATGACTATTTTAAGTCCCCAAGAGGTGTCTCCATACTATGGGGGAGGAGGCTTTCTGCTCCCTTGCCCCTCACCTATGGAATTCTCTCCCTGACCATCTGAGAGCTGCTCCATCAATCAGAACGGGCCTTAAAACACATTTCTTCAGACTTTCTTATAGTCCTCCCTCTGGAAAGTCCTTTTAGCACCTAGCCTGCTATTGCTATTTCCTGCCTTGATTCTAAATGTATTTTTTATATTTTCAATGTGTGCTTGTGAGTGTGTGTTTGTGTGTGAGTACATGTGCATAGGTTTGTGTGTGCTTGCAATTGGTGGAGGGTGGTATGTGCATTAAAATTAGGGAAATAATATAAGGCTGAAGTCATGCGTGAACAAATATGCACAAATATGCTAGCGAATGCCCTTGGCTGCTATGATAGCCAGTTACTGTTAGTTAGGTAACATTAGCCAATGTAAGAATGTAACGTTAGCTAACGCATATGACCAGTTAATGCAGCACAATATATCACACTTTCTTACAAAAAACATAGCTAACGTAGCTAGCTAACAGTTTGCTCACGTTTACTACCAAACTGGCTAGATAGGTAGCCAATGTTACCCCAATAAAACTATACCACAACTCAATGTTGATAATATATCATAGCAACATTGTTCTACAAAACCTAGCTATCTAGCTAAATAGGTTCAAATCAGGATCAAAGCCAACGCCAAACTTTGGGAAACTGTCACACTGCTAGCAAGCTACCTTACAATGGGCATTGCAAAACTTGTTAGGTAGGTTACTGCATAGACTAAGCTATGGTAAGACAAGGTAGCCTTATAGAATCCCCCCCAAAATGTATTTTGTTAGGAAGAGATATAATAGATAGCCATGTGATTTTTTTTCCTCATGACATTCTAGTTTTTAGATGATATGGCAATGAATACACAAGCAGCATATCAAACTGGATTGTTTTAGGTTACACCTGCAAGTATAACAATATTTGCCAGGGCATATTTGTTTTATTATAAATCAGATTATTTCACATGGAGAATACTTAACCAGGGCTGGCAAAACCCTAGACCATTGTTATTCTATCTTCCGCAACGCTCTACTTTCGTAAAAACGACTCCATTTTGTTGCTTCCAGCCTATAGACAGAAACTAAAACTGTAAGCTCCCGCGCTCAGGTCTGTTCAACGCTGGTCCGACCAATCGGATTCCACGCTTCAAGATAGCTTCGATCACGTGGACTGGGGATATGTTCTGCATTGCGGCGAACAACATTGATGAATACGCTGATTCGGTGAGCGGGTTTATTAGCAAGTGCATCGGCGATGTTGTACCCACAGCATCTATTAAAACATTCCCAAACCAGAAACCGTGGATTTATGGCAGCATTCGTGCAAAACTGAAAGCGCGAACCAAATCAAATGTATTTATATAGCCCTTCGTACAAAGTGCTGTACAGAAACCCAGCCTAAAACTCCAAACAGCAAGCAATGCAAG
This sequence comes from Oncorhynchus mykiss, assembly GCF_013265735.2. Classification (NCBI taxonomy): domain Eukaryota; kingdom Metazoa; phylum Chordata; class Actinopteri; order Salmoniformes; family Salmonidae; genus Oncorhynchus; species Oncorhynchus mykiss. The sequence continues at coordinate 25,951,238 of NC_048568.1, forward strand.
TGTAGAAGCACGGTGGTGCTTCTACACCTGCTTTTAAAGTTTTTAACCACTGCTTTTAATCAGGGCAAGGTGACCAGAAACATGACCGAATACAAACAGTGTAGTTATTCCCTCCGCAAGGCAATCAAACAAGCTAAGCGTCAGTATAGAGACAAAGTAGAGTCGCAATTCAACGGCTCAGACACGAGAGGTACTATGTGGCAGGGTCTACAGTCAATCACAGACTACAAAAAGAAATCAGCTCCGTCGCGGACCAGGATGTCTTGCTCCCAGACAGACTAAACAACTTCTTTGCTCGCTTTGAGGACAATGGAGTGCCACTGACACGGCCCGCTACCAAAACCTGCGGGCTCTCCTTCACTGCAGCCGACGTGAGCAAAACATTTAAACGTGTCAAACATCGCAAGAATGCAGGCCCAGACGGCATCCCCAGCCGCGTCCTCAGAGTATGCGCAAACCAGCTGGCTGGTGTGTTTACGGACATATTCAATCAATCCTTATCCCAGTCTGCTGTCCCCACATCAAGGGAAGCCACCATTGTTCCTGTTCCCAAGAAAGCTAAGGTAACTGAGCTAAATGACTACCGCCCTGTAGCACTCACTTCCGTCATCATTAAGTGCTTTGAGAGACTAGTCAAGGACCATATCACCTCCACCCTAACTGACACCCTAGACCCACTCCAATTTGCTTACCACCCCAATAGGTCCACATACAACGCAATCGCAATCACAATGCACACTTCCCTAACCCATCTGGACAAGATAAATACCTATGTGAGAATGCTGTTCATCGACTACAGCTCAACATTTAACACCATAGTAAGCTCCAAACTCGTCATCAAGCTCGAGACCCTGGGTCTCGACCCCGCCCTGTGCCACTGGGTCATGGACTTCCTGACAGGCCGCCCCCAGGTGGTGAGGGTAGGTAACGACATCTCCACCCTGCTGATCCTCAACACTGGGGCCCCACAAGAGTGTGTTCTCAGCCCTCTCCTGTACTCCCTGTTCAACCACGACTGCGTGGCCATGCACGCCTCCAACTCAATCATCAAGTTTGCAGACGACACTACAGTGGTAGGCTTGATTACCAACAACGACGAGACGGGCTACAGAAAGGGCCCTCGGAGTGTGGTGTCAGGAAAATAACCTCACACTCAACGTCTACAAAATAGAGATGATCGTGGACTTCACGAAACAGAGGGAGCACCACCCTATCCACATCGACGGGACAGTAGTGGAGAGGGTAGAAAGTTTTAAGTTCCTCGGCGTACACATCATGGACAAACTGAAATGGTCCAACCACACGGACAGCGTGGTGAAGAAGGTGCAGCAGCACCTCTTCAACCTCAGGAGGCTGAAGAAATTCAGCTTGTCACCAAAAACACTCAAACTTTTACAGATGCACAATCGAGAGCATCCTGTCGGGCTGAATCACCGCCTGGTACGGCAACTGCTCCGCCCATAACCGTAAGGCACTCCAGAGGGTACACAACGCATCACCGGGGGCAAACTACCTGTCCTCCAGGACACCTACACCACCCGATGTCACAAGAAGGCCAAAAAGATCATCAAGGACAACAACCACCCGAGCCACTGCCTGTTCACCCCGCTATCATCCAGAAGGCGAGGTCAGTACAGGTGCATCAAAGCGGGGGCCAAGAGACTGAAAAACAGCTTCTATCTCAAGGCCATCAGACTGTTAAACAGCCATCCCTAACATTGAGTGGCTGCTGCCAACATACTGACTCAACTCCAGCCACTGGAAAAATTGACGTAATAAATGTATCACTAGGCACTTTAAACAATGCCACTTCATAATGTTTACATACCCTACATTACTCATCTCATATGTATATACTGTACTCTATACCACCTACTGCATCTTGCCATCTTGATGTAATGTATCACTAGCCACGTTAAACAATGCCACTTCATATAATGTTTAGATACCCTACATCACTCATTCATATATTTTTTTATGTACATATTCATATTCATTCCTTTACACTTGTGTAAAGGTAATTTTTGTTAAATTGTTAGGTTAGATTACTCGTTGGATATTACTGCATTGTCGGAACTAGAAGCACAAGCATTTCGCTACACTCGCATTAACATCTGCTAACCATGTGTATGTGACAAATAACATTTTATTTGATCTGGGAAGCTAAAAAGGCTAGCTAGCTTGCTATGTTTTTAGCCAAGCTGCCAGCTAGCAAGGTAAGGTGACTCTACTACTAGCAAGGTAAGGTGACTCTACTACTAGCAAGGTAAGGTGACTACTACTAGCAAGGTAAGGTGACTCTACTACTAGCAAAGTAAGGTGACTCTACTACTAGCAAGGTAAGGTGACTCTACTACTAGCAAGGTAAGGTGACTCTACTACTAGCAAGGTAAGGTGACTCTACGCACACACGTAGATCAACGGAGTGAAGCTTGTCATAACCTTAACAGATTAGAGCTAGGCCTGTCTTTTAATGGCTATGAGTAGCGTGTGTGTTTGTTTGAATGATTGTTTCCAATCTGGCCTGGAGAGTACTGGGCACCCTCAGTGAGAGTGGAGACTGACCTATCTGATCAGTGGAATATCAATGCAGCTCAGGATAGGATGGCTGTGTGTACCCACTCACAACACTAACAGCCATTAACACCACAGGTGCAGAGAGAGACAGAGGGAAAAAGAGAGGGAACAGAGAGAGAGAGAGAGAGAGCACAAAGAGAGAAAGAGAGCAGAGAGGGCCGGCATAGACAAACTAGCATTCTGGACTCACATATGAAGCTTGTCTTGAGTTATATACAGTTGAAGTCGGAAGTTTACATACACTTAAGTTGGAGTCATTAAAACTCATATTTTAACCACTCCACAAATTTCTTGTTAACAAACTATAGTTTCGGCAAGTCAGTTAGGACATCTACTTTGTGCATGACACAAGTCATTTTTCCAATAATTGTTTACGGACAGATTATTTCACTTATAACTCACCCGTATCACAATTCCAGTGGGTCAGAAGTTTACATACACTACGTTGACTGTACAGATGTACCTGTGGATGTATTTCAAGGCCTACCTTCACACTCAGTGCCTGTTAGCTTGACATCATGAGAAAAATCTAAAGAAATCAGCCAAGACCTCAGAAAAAAATTGTAGACCTTCACAAGTCTGGTTCATCCTTGGGAGCAATTTCCAAACGCCTGAAGGTACCACATTCATCCGTACAAACAATAGTACGCAAGTATAAGCACCATGGGACCACACAGCCGTCATACCGCTCAGGAAGGAGACGCGTTCTGTCTCCTAGTGATGAACATTCTTTGGTGCGAAAATTGCAAATCAATCCCAAAACCGCTCATCAAGGCCGCTCATCAAGGAAGAAGCCACTACTCCAAACCTGCCATAAAAAAGCCATACTACGGTTTGCAACTGCACATGAGGACAAAGATCTGTCACGTTCGTCGTAAAGATCAGTCCAAGGCGCAGCATGGTATGCGTACATTCTTATTTATTAAAATAATGAACACTGAACAGAATGAACCGTGACGCTATACAAACAAGTGCTGACAGGCAACTACACATAGACAAGATCCCACAAACACCAAAGGGAAATGGCTACCTACAGTGCCTTGCGAAAGTATTTGGCCCCCTTGAATTTTGCGACCTTTTGCCACATTTCAGGCTTCAAACATAAAGATATAAAACTGTATTTTTTGTGAAGAATCAACAACAAGTGGGACACAATCATGAAGTGGAACGACATTTATTGGATATTTCAAACTTTTTTAACAAATCAAAAACTGAAAAATTGGGCGTGCAAAATTATTCAGCCCCTTTACTTTCAGTGCAGCAAACTCTCTCCAGAAGTTCAGTGAGGATCTCTGAATGATCCAATGTTGACCTAAATGACTAATGATGATAAATACAATCCACCTGTGTGTAATCAAGTCTCCGTATAAATGCACCTGCACTGTGATAGTCTCAGAGGTCCGTCAAAAGCGCAGAGAGCATCATGAAGAACAAGGAACACACCAGGCAGGTCCGAGATACTGTTGTGAAGAAGTTTAAAGCCGGATTTGGATACAAAAAGATTTCCCAAGCTTTAAACATCCCAAGGAGCACTGTGCAAGCGATAATATTGAAATGGAAGGAGTATCAGACCACTGCAAATCTCCCAAGACCTGGCCGTCCCTCTAAACTTTCAGCTCATACAAGGAGAAGACTGATCAGAGATGCAGCCAAGAGGCCCATGATCACTCTGGATGAACTGCAGAGATCTACAGCTGAGGTGGGAGACTCTGTCCATAGGACAACAATCAGTCGTATATTGCACAAATCTGGCCTTTATGGAAGAGTGGCAAGAAGAAAGCCATTTCTTAAAGATATCCATAAAAAGTGTTGTTTAAAGTTTGCCACAAGCCACCTGGGAGACACACCAAACATGTGGAAGAAGGTGCTCTGGTCAGATGAAACCAAAATTGAACTTTTTGGCAACAATGCAAGACGTTATGTTTGGCGTAAAAGCAACACAGCACATCACCCTTAACACACCATCCACACTGTCAAACATGGTGGTGGCAGCATCATGGTTTGGGCCTGCTTTTCTTCAGCAGGGACAGGGAAGATGGTTAAAATTGATGGGAAGATGGATGGAGCCAAATACAGGACCATTCTGGAAGAAAACCTGATGGAGTCTGCAAAAGACCTGAGACTGGGACGGAGATTTGTCTTCCAACAAGACAATGATCCAAAACATAAAGCAAAATCTACAATGGAATGGTTCAAAAATAAACATATCCAGGTGTTAGAATGGCCAAGTCAAAGTCCAGACCTGAATCCAATCGAGAATCTGTGGAAAGAACTGAAAACTGCTGTTCACAAATGCTCTCCATCCAACCTCACTGAGCTCGAGCTGTTTTGCAAGGAGGAATGGGAAAAAAATTCAGTCTCTCGATGTGCAAAACTGATAGAGACATACCCCAAGCAACTTACAGCTGTAATCGCAGCAAAAGGTGGCGCTACAAAGTATTAACTTAAGGGGGCTGAATAATTTTGCAAGCCCAATTTTTCCGTTTTTGATTTGTTAAAAAAGTTTGAAATATCCAATAAATGTCGTTCCACTTCATGATTGTGTCCCACTTGTTGTTGATTCATCACAAAAAAATACAGTTTTATATCTTTATGTTTGAAGATTGAAATGTGGCAAAAGGTCGCAAAGTTCAAGGGGGCCGAATACTTTCGCAAGGCACTGTAAATATGATCCCCAATCAGAGACAACGATAAACAGCTGTACATAAATATACAAAAACCACTAGACCTACAAAACCCTAGACAATACAAAAATCCTAGACAATACAAAACTAGCGTACCCACCCTAGTCACACCCTGACCTAACCAAAATATAAAGAAAACAGAGATATCTCAGGTCAGGGCGTGACAATATCGTACTTTTTACAGAAATGTCCTCTGGTCTGATGAAGCAAAAATAGAACTGTTTGGCCATAATGACCATCGTTATATTTGGATGAAAAGGGGGAGGCTTGCAAGCCGAAGAACACCATCCCAACCGTAAAGCACATGGGTGGCAGCATCATGTTGTGGTGGTGCTTTGCTGCAGGAGGGACTGGTGCACTTCACAAAATAGATGGCATTATGAGGAACGAACATTTTGTGGAAATATTGAAGCAACATCTCAAGACATCCGTCAGGAAGTTAAAGCTTGGTCACAAATGGGTCTTCCAAATGGACAATCACCCAAAACATACCTCCAAAGTTGTGGCAAAATGGCTTAAGGACAACAAAGTCAAGGTATTGGAGTGGCCATCACAAAGCCCTGACCTCAATCCCATAGAAAATGTCTGGGCAGAACTTAAAAAGCATGTGCGAGCAAGGAGGCCTACTACCTGACTCAGTTACACCAGCTCTGTCAGGAGGAATGGGCCAAAATTCACCCAACTTATTGTGGGAATCTTGTGGAAGGCTACCCGAAACGTTTGACCCAAGTTAAACAACTTAAAGGCAATGCTACCAAATACTCATTGAGTGTATGTAAACTTCTGACCCACTGGGAATGTGATGAAAGAAATAAAAGCTGAAATAAATAATTCTCTCTACTATAATTCTGACATTTCACATTCTAACCTAAGACATGGAATTTTTACTAGGATTAAATGTCAGGAATTGTGAAAAACTGAGTTTAAATGTATTTGGCTAAGGTGTATGTAAACTTCTGACTTCAACTGTAGGTTTCTGGGGTATACTCCAACTTTTACATTCTTGGAGGGATTGATAGTCATTACATCATTACTTTTCACAGAATGCTCTCTATTTATTTAATGGCCATGAAATATTGTATTTATCTCTCTACCAAATGTATAGGAGTTCAATTAGTATCAGCTGTATGTTGTTCTGTATTTATGTGTTACACATGTTTGTCTTTGTCCACATTCTTGTACTGCTGATGACAGGGTATGTTGTTTTGACTCCTGGCTATTCTATTGTAGAGTAGATTCAATCTTGGATACTCTATACCAGTGGTATAAAACTCTTACCCTACGAGGCCCGGAGCCTTCTGGTTGTCTGTTCTACCTGATAATTCATTGGACGCACCCTAAATCTGTCCCTGCTTAGAGGGGAACAATGAAAAAACGCAGTGGAACTGGCTTCAAGGTCAAGAGTTGAATTTGAGGGCTCTGGTAAAGGAAGCAGTAAGTACAGTATTGACTGTCTCAATAAAGGACAATTTTTTTGTCTGGCAAAATGACACCTATTATCTGGAGGTGATGGGAAAAGAACAAGATTACACCACAGGGTCCTCACACACACACACACGCACACGCACGCGCACACACACACACACACACACACACACACACACACACACACACACACACACACACACACACACACACACACACAGCAAGATACACACATTGTTGCGTATTAGCAGAGGCTGTATATAATAAGTGTGCTCTGAGTCAACAGGCTGTGCCTCCTCTCCTCATTAGCATGCTGACCCTACTGTTTGGGACATTACAGGTGGGGCACAGTGAGGGGTGTCCTGTCCTGTAGTGGGGGAAGGGTAGGGTGGAACAGGGAAGTGAGGGGGGTGGGCATTAGTGACACAACACGTCAGCAGGGTGAAGGGTGGTGGTGGTGCTTCTAGAGATATCATCATGGTTCCTCCAACACAACCTGATTTTTTAGGAAAATAATGGGTTGGCACATGCGCACAAACACACACACACACACACCATCCCAATCCCTCCCAGTTCCACTATTCCACAGCTTTAGCCAGGCAGGTTAGCCCAGGGCCAGGGCCTAGCCCGGGGTTTAGGGGCTGGGTCAGTGGTGAATGATCCCCTGGGTTGAAGGGAACAAAGCTGGGGTTGTGCTTCCCTTGTTTTATGTGTTTACACTGTAAGCAGGATACTGTTGAGCAGCTGCTGCTTGTCCCAGGCTTGTGAAAGACATTCTCCCTCCACAGCCTAGCCTCTGTGGTCTGTGCGGATTAGGCTGATTTATGTGTACGATGGAGAGAACGAGGGAATTGAGGAATGGAGGAATGACCACCACCTACAGAAATAATACACCGCCCATGTAATCCTCAGTGAGCCTCTGATCACATTTCACTGTATAGAGTTGGGAGTTACTTAGCCCAGGGGCTCTTCCTAGTGTCGGCATGTTGCAGGTAGGTTGTCATTGTCCATTCCACATAATGGAGAAGTCGTGACTGGTCCTCTCTCGTCTCTTACAGCCTCGGATGGTTGTGCCAGTGTATTACACAAGGCAGGAAAGGCACAGTGTATCACGGTTTTAGATTGTAGCATCTCCTTACTCCCTTACCCTCTCTCTTTCTTCTTTGCCTCTTTTTCAATTTCAATTCAATTTTCAATTAGCTTCATTGCTATCGCTGTCTTTCTCTCTCTCTCTCTTTCTCTCTCTCTCTCTCACTCACTCAGGCTGTTCTGAAATCTGTCACGAGACTGCAGGCAGCTGTTGCTGTACAGCAGACATGCTGCTCTCTCTGAGAATGTGCTTCTGGCAGCACAGAGACATACTGAGACAAAGTCAAGACTTCTTCATTACAGTAGTTGCCTGGTAGAGCAAAACAAACACCTAATCATCCATTGAACACTATGTAGAATCCAGAGATGTATGCCAGCTGCTACATTATTATTTTTTGCAGAATTTAAAATTGTATGCAACATCATTTGGATTAATTTGTAACTCTATGAAGTCTAACTCTATAGTTTTTACACATATTGATAACTAAATAATCATTATACAGATCAATTGTATTTTATTTTCATAATTCCACTATCCAATATAAAACAGTGTACACGTGTTTTATAATGGTATGTAGTTACACATATATTATAATGTAGTGACAGGTTTGTAGTTTTTTCCACTGTTATTGCTATGGTGCAGTGGGCCGCCATAAATTCTACACAATGTGTAGTCTATTCTATTTGACATGCTTTTGTCTTTGTTTGTTAATTGGAGACTATTCTTGCGGTTTATCACTATTACGAATAGGTCACGGTATACGTCACCCCTCCCAAAAATATTTTTCCCATGCGCTGTTGTTTTTTATACAATTGTGTGGAGAATCGCTTTGTTCTCCTAAACCTATTCAACCCTGTGGAGAAAGTATTGGTGGAAAAGCAACAGAATACGCGCATAGTAGCCTAATAAAGGGTTAGTTGTCCGTCTGGCAACTTTCCACAACATTTACCAACGTTTAAGAAACAGACTATTAGACTATATTGGTGTAAGATTTCCTTTGGTATGTTAGTGCAGAGATGACTGACACCGACCAGACCAGAGGACTTTTTGTTGTGTAAATGTTTTTGCTGGGAGGAGTGAACTAGAGAGGGGAGCTCACTGCTGTTAGATGGGGGAGCGTGGATAATTACAGACAAGGACTGCGCTTCGGGCGTTTTCTCCTTCTTTGTTGTTAATGGGAGTATTTCTCAAAGTTCGCGACTGAATTTTTATTCGTATTGATTTGGCTTTGTTCTTTTCTAATACAGATAAATAGTGTCGAATTAGTTGTCTCTCTTCGTGCCAAATGTCCCCCGCTGTAAATGTTGGTTTATGCCAGAAGCGCACGGGCAGCGAGCTGCGGAGAGCTCAACCAATTAACTTTTCAGATGAAAACCCTGCACTGTAACTTCAGCTTCAATTGTGTTTACTGCGATTTATGCGTGTTATTGCAATATGTGCTGAATGTATTCTATTCGCATAAAGGGGACATATTCAACTTGCCTCTGAGTTTTAGTGCACTTGTTGCACTTCCCAAGCATGTCTGAAGGCATTTGGAGATTGTTCACTCCCTCAGTATCTTTTGTGCCAAGGAATGCTGAATGATTTTAAGGCTGAGACGGGGACAACTTTCTCAAGAAGAGGTGTCCGTCAGTAGTCAGACAATTGCGTATGGTCACGGATCAAAACATTGCGCCAACGGCAATACTTCATAACCATAGACATTATGGAGGGCCAAGGCGACCAGGCAGCCGCCTCGGTAGAACCCGACGCGGACATAGCAGTGTGTGACAGTTTCTCCCTACTTGAACCCGAGGCGGACGGCGCAGTCTCTGACAGTTTCTCCCAACTCTGGACAGACGTGATGGGGATGCTTGTAAGTTTGTGGGCCGGTTTGGGGGAGGGGAGACAGGAAGGTAACAACCAACTGAGAAAAGCTTTTAACTGTGTCCCTCCTAGGGGGACCCACGTTGCTCATTTAGTGATTGTGTATTGATACTTGTTAACATGTAAATCACGTCCCAAAACAACAACGCAAGGGAAGCTGGTCGATTTCTCAAAGCGCCAAGCGCAAAGTTTACATTCCATCCTCGGTGCCCAACACATGGGTTTGGCATTCGGTTCATTTCCCTTCTTCAACCTGTTCCCGAGGAGCTTTGTTTTTGAGGTGATCCGATTTCAAAGCAACCTGGAATCCAGTGAAAATGGTATGTGGCTCTTGAGTTTAAAAATGACCTGTTTGTGTGCTATCTTCCTAGTCTGGTGCACTTGAGCTGCGAAGATGGAATTGTGCTTGTCTGTTGTTTCAGGCAGAGATAACAATTAGCCTCCATTACAATTCGTTGATTAAACTTCATTGTTGTGTTGGTTACATTGTTACAACATTGTAACTGCTCATGTTGTTTTAAGAGAGTTGAGCTCCTGTGTGTTCTATGAGGGCCCCATGCCAAAACACTTGTTGTTGTGTTTGTTGCTGTGATGGAATGTTACTTTGGAAAGGTTATGATGGAAAAATTGTTGCAAATTGCATTGATTGAAATATTGTCAGTCCTGAAATGTGATGTTGTGTCGATGTGTGGCTACATTTTGTTCTCCCTGTCATTTTCCCCCCAACCTTTAAGTTTAGCTTGTTAGTCCCTTATCAGTGCAAAACCTGCAATTAAGATATGGTCAAGGTTACACTGATCAACATAATCACTTTTGCCTCTTGTTCTTTGTTTAGGGGCCAGGGTGACATGGTCATCTTGATTGTACAGATGTGTGTGGGCCATCTGATCTGAGTGATCAATAGAGTTCATGTCTTTTCCCATGTGAATGGTGGGTCATTTGAAGATCAACGTGTTCATTTGGTCTGGACTGGTTCAGTAGATGAATGGAGTGTGAATGGGCCTAATACAGAGGACAGAGACAGAGGTGTGTGTGCGTGTGTGTGTGCGTGCGGGCCCGTGTGTGTGTGAGAAACGGAGATGAGTGTCCTAGCCTTTGACTCTGGGTGGGAGACCTGGGACTCCAGCCATGCAATTTAACCAGATGTATTACACTGGATGCAAATGTCTATCAGTGCTCTCATCTTTGACGTCTTTCCTCTGCTTGCAGCTGGAACACACACACACACACACACACACACACACACACACACACACACACACACACACACACACTAGACAAGTGTGACACCTCCTTCATAGGTGACAGCAAGCCTTTCACACACCCTCCTCCATCACAGATACCTGAGACTGGGTCTTTTGAAGGATGTTTTATTACCAGTAATACCATTATGATGTCACAGGAGAGAGACACAACTCTGATTTAATGTCCCTCATATTGCCATGTGGTCACTACTCAGGTTTTTGAGTCAGGTAAACAGAATTTGTTAATGGAAGAGACCATTTTCTTCCACTAGGCTTGGGCTTAAATCGCAACACCGTGCTATGCTCCTACACTCACATCTGTAGCCATGAAGTGTTTTAAAAGGCTGTTCATGGCTCACATCAACACCATCATCCCAGAAACCCTAGACCCACTCCAATTCGCATATCACCCCAACAGATCCACAGAGGAAGCAATCTCCATTGCACTCCACACTGCCCTTTCCCAACTGGACAAAAGGAGCTCCTGTGTGAGAATGCTGCTCATTGACTACAGCTCAGTATTCAACACCATAGTGCCCTCCAAGCTCATCACTAAGCAAAGGAACCTGAGACTGAACACCTCCCTCTGTAACTGGATCCTGGACTTCCTGACGGGCCGCCCCCAGGTTGTGAGGGTAGGCAACAACACATCCGCTACTCTGACCCTCAACATGCAGGCCCCTCAGAGGTGTGTGCTTAGTCCCCTTCTGTACTCCCTGTTCACTCACGACTGTGTGATTGCGCATGACTACAACACCATCATTAAGATTGCGACGACACGGCGGTGGTAGGCCTGATCACCGACGACGATGAGACAGCCTATAGGGACCAGGTCAGAGACCTGGCAGTGTGGTGCCAGGACAACAACTTCTCCCTCAACGTGAGCAAGTCAAAGGAGCTGATCATGGACTACAGGAAAAAGAGGACTGAGCACACCCCCATTCACATAGACTGGGTTATAGTGGAGAAGGTTGAGAGCTTCAAGTTCCTTGGTGTACACTTTACTAAGGACCTATCATGGTCCAAACACACCAACACAGTTGTGAGGAGGGATCAACTATGCCTCTTCCCCCTCAGGAGCCTGAAAAGATTTGACATGGGTCCTCAGATCCTTAAAAAGTTTTACAGCTGCACCATCGAGAGCAACCTGAGTGGTTTCATCACCGCTTGGTATGGCAATTGCTCAGCATCTGACCACAAGGTGCTACAGAGGGTTGTGCGTATGGCCCAGTACATCAATGGAGCCAAGCTTTATGCCATCCAGGACCTCTATAACATACAGTGTCAGAGGAAGGCCCTAAAAACTGTCTATGAATCCAGCCACCCAAGTCAGACTGTTCTCTCTGCTACCACATGGCAAGCAGTACCGGAACGCCAAGCCTAGGACCAAAAGGCTCCTGAACAGCTTCTACCCCCAGGCCATAAGACTGCTGAACAGTTAATCAAATGTCTACCAGGACTATTTACATTGACCCCCTTATTTTATTCTTATTTCTTATTTATTTTTGCACTGACTCTTTTGCACATGCTTGATATACACTCACTGGACTCTAGGGCTGACCTCATTTAGTCGACTGGTCGATTGTTTGGTCAATAGGCTGTTGGTCGACCAAATATTTTTTAGTTGAGGAGTGGCAAATATACACTACCATTCAAAAGTTTGGTGTCACTTAGAAATGTCCTTGTTTTTGAAAGAAAAGCAACTTTTTTGTAAATTGAAATAACATTAAATTGATCACAAATACAGTGTAGACATTGTTAATGTTGTAAAGGACTATTGTAGCTGGAAACGGCTGATTTTTAATGGAGTTTTTCTACATAGGCGTACAGAGGCCCATTATCAGCAACCATCACTCCTGTTTTCCAATGGCATGTTGTGTTAGCTAATCCAAGTTCATAATTTTAAAAGGCTAATTGATCATTAGAAAACCCTTTTGCAATTATGTTAGCACAGCTGAAAACTCTCGTTCTGATTAAAGAAGCAATAAAACTGTCTTTCTTTAGACTAGTTGAGTATCTGGAGCATCAGCATTTGTGGGTTCACTTATAGGCTCAAAATGGCCAGAAACAAAGACCTTTCTTCTGAAACTCTTCACTTGGTACCGGTACCCCTTGTATATAGCCTCGTTATTGTTATTCAAATCAAATCCAACTTTATTTGTCACATGTGCCTAATACAACAAGTGTAGACTTTACCGTGAAATACTTACTTACAAGCCCTTAACCAACAGTGTAGACTTTACCGTGAAATACTTACTTACAAGCCCTTAACCAACAGTGTAGACTTACCATGAAATACTGACTTACAAGCCCTTAACCAACAGTGTAGACTTACCATGAAATACTGACTTACAAGCCCTTAACCAACAGTGTAGACTTTACTGTGAAATGCTTACTTACAAGCTCTTAACCAACAGTGCAGACTTTACTGTGAAATACTTACTTACAAGCCCTTAACCAACAGTGTAGACTTACCATGAAATACTTACTTACAAGCCCTTAACCAACAGTGCAGACTTTACTGTGAAATACTTACTTACAAGCCCTTAACCAACAGTGTAGACTTAGCATGAAATACTTACTTACAAGCCCTTAACCAACAGTGCAGTTCAAGAAGAGTTAAGAAAATATTTACCAAATAAATGTAAGTAAAAAAATTATAAAAAGTTACACAATAAAATAACAATAACGAGATTATATACAGGGGGTATCGGTACTGAGTCAATGTGCGGGTGTACAGGTTAGAGGTCATTTGTACATGTAGGTAGGGGTGTGTTACTGTTTTTCCTTTAGTTTATTTATCACATTTCTCTTTGCCTTGTTGAAATATAAAGTAATGACTGTGCTAAATCCCAGAAACCACATGTTATGTCATTTCCTTTAGAAGTACAGGCTGTAAGTGACTGGAAATGGTTTGAATACTGCAGCACAGCTGCCAACACTCCACCTTATATCTGTGCTGTTTCAGTCAGTATTTCTGTAGAAGTAATCACAGGGCCAACAATATGGTCATTGTTCAATCCCCAGTGTTTATGAAACCTTTACAATTCAAAGGCCTCAGCACAATGGATTCCCAATATTTTTGGCAACAAAATGGCCGTGCTATATTTAGTTTGTTGTCAGTACGTAATGCTTTTCTATGGCCTTTGTCTCTGGGGCCCTACATGAGAATGCCCTTTTGAGTAAGCCTGTGCCTGAGCCTATTGAAACATCTGAACACTACTGTTACAGATTAGTAAAGCCATTTGGGGTGCAGCTTCTCAGTAACCAATGAATGTGAAGTCTACATACCAAGTTTTTTCTGACATGCATCTAATCTACCTAATTTGGTTGTATGACTACAGATGATGGAGGACCTATATTTGAAAGGAAAAAACAAAAACTTGCGGACACTCGGGCCTCCATGGAATGAGTTTGACACCCCTGCACTACAAGTTTTATATTTCCTGCATTGCAGGAAAGTACTCCTGTAACAGGTTGATCAAATGAAGGTCCAACACCTGAAGTCCACCACTCTACTGTTGATTGTTTCACTACAGTTCTAACTACATCAGAGAGTCCTGGGTACAGAAGGTAATTACAAGGGAGTGAATTGAAATTCCAGTTCAAGAATGAGTTCATTTAATTATAATGTATCGTAAACCTATTAATGGCCGTGCAGTGACTAGGTGATTCATCGTTCATCATAGTTAACTCAAGCGTGGAGGTCTGTGGTCCTGTGTTATGCCTGTAGTGATATTGCTAGGAGCCCCTCTGCCTGAGGTTAAACCACCGCTAGGAATGTGTTTAATGAGAATACCTTTGTGAACCAGTCATTTATTTGTGGTTACAACAGGGTAAACATTGACCTAAGCCAATTAACAATCTGGGGCTGTTAAGGGATGAATAACTGTTGCATTATGGGTGCATAAGCATCTCGGCTGTTTGAACAGGGTTAGTAGACTGGAGCCAACCCAACTCTGGTTCTTTGAAGAAATTAGGTTTCAGCAAGTCCTTAAATCGGATCTGACATTTTGTTGTAGGATGTGCATGTTATTATTCTTGTATCTAGCTTTCCATAAATAATGTTAAAAGGCAGCATGCCATGTATAACATTTCCACAGTGTTAGTGTGTATGGGCGCATGTGTGTATGGGTGGATATTTGGAAGTACCAGTCCTCAACAGCATAAACACAGTACACACCTTTAGTACCTCCCTCTGCAAACGGAGCAGTTAGTTCAAACAGGGATTTTGCTCTATTCCGCTGCGTCAGCTTCTAATTCAGGGGTGTCAATCTCATTCCATGGAGGGCCTAGTGTCCGCTGGTTTTTTTTTCAATGAAGACCTAGACAAGGTGAGGGGAGTTCCTTACTAATTAGTGACCTCATCAATCGAGTACGAAAACCCGTAGACACTCGGCCCTCCTTGGAATGAGTTCGACATGTACTCTAATTTGAGCACATATCTGGACAGCTGACAGTCCTCCTCTGTATTCCCTATCAGGTATTCTCAAATGGCTCTCTCATCCCAATCTGCATGGATGTCTGCCTCAAAGTTAAGTATCAGGAAGACATTTTGTTACATTTGAGGAAATAGTATATTTAAAGGTTTTCAGACCTCCGTACAGTATGAGTGGGTTCTGTTGCCCATCTCAAGGGCTTGTTGATACTTTCCTTCTACCCAGCCTTTGATATGTTCTATTAGTGAGCCTATTCAGCCCAAATGTATTTTGAAACTGTGTCTATGACAACATATGGTCAACTTAAAAGAAACCTCAATTTGTTTAAGGAGTGTCTCCTCCTCCAATATAGCATTGTGTAGTTGCTGAGCTGTCCGCCTCCGTCTCAGCACCCCTCTGTCCTAGCCCAGCCTTAGTAAAGCCACATCAACCCTGGTCCAACCTAGGTTTGCCACATTAGAGCCTAGGATGCCAGCTCAGCTCAGATCTCCCCCTCCCAGTCAGGGGCCAGGCAGGGCTGGCAGGTGTTTCTCTCAGTGCTGTGGAGGATATCCTCAGGAAGCTCCTCTGGAGGGGGGTGGGCCTCAACTCTGCCCGGGCCTTCCTACAGCCTGGGCTGGGATGCTGGTGTAGGGGTGGGACAGGGCTATGAGCAGGTGTGGAGGCCATTCTCCCCCACAGCTAAAGCCTGGAGGGAGGAGTGGAGTGAGGGATAGCTTACCCTCCGCTGCCTTTGTAGGGAGAAGTTGTTTGGGCACCGCCAGCCTGGTCAGTCTCTTGGGTTTGGAGTCAATGTGTTCTAGGATTTAGGAGGAAACATGAGCGAGGCGCTAATTCACTTACTCCTGCTTGTAATGAATCATGAAAATGATAGTGAGTGGGATAGTTTCTTTAACCGCCGCCCCAGTGTTCTGAACTGGTAACAAGTGTAACCGATCCTATCACTGTCGTTCTAGCGTTGCATCAGATACGTGATGGCCATTGTCATCTGTCACTACGTACTCCCCTAGAGGATGTCTAGCTAGTCACAAGGCAAGTCCTGACACTGACAAAAGCCTTTTGCACAGCGCGAACAGAACAGCATAACTCAATAAGCTCGGAACCGGCCTCAGTAGGAAAAGCAGCACTGTCTGGAATGTGTACCTAAAGCTAGGAGCAGAACAAATACGTTAGCTAGAGCGAATGGTTTAGAGACCTCTGTAATGTCTTCTGACATGACAAATAAAAGCACTGGCTTTGAGAGAGGGAGAGAGAGAGAGAGAGAGAGCACCAAACTATCTTGTATGCGGAGGTGGACAACATCTGTAGCCATGAAATTCTTTGAAAGGCTGGTCATGGCTCACATCAACACCATCATCCCAGACACCCTGGACCCACTCCAATTCACATAGCGCTCCAACAGATCCATAGATGACGCAATCTCCATTGCACTCCACACTGCTCTTTCCCACCTGGACAAAAGGGGTGTGTGTTTAGTCCCCTCCTTTTACTCCCTGTTCATCCACAAATGCGTGGCTGTGCACGACTCCAACACTGCTCACGTCTCCAAGCAACATTAAGTTTGCAGACGACACGACGGTGGTATGCCTGATCACTGACGACAACGAGACAGCCTATAGGGAGGAGGCAAAAGACCTGGCAGTGTGGCGTTACAGAGGGTAGTGTGCACGGTCCAGTACATCACTGGGGCTGAGCTCCCTGCCATCCACAACCTTTATACCAGGCGGTGTCAGAGGAAGGCCCTAAACATTTTCAAAACAGCTAAATGTTCCTGAACAGCTTTACCCCCAAGACATAAGACTGCTGTTAATCAATGGTCACCTGGACTATTTGCATTGACCCCCTTTTTTTGCACTGACATTGTTGCACCGGCTCTTTGCACACTCACTGGACTGACACATACTACACTGACACACCAAAGCACACTCACTCACCCACACACTCACATATACTACACTGTCACTCCAACACACAAATACACACACACACACACACACACACACACACACACACACACACACACACACACACACACATAGACACACTTTCACACTCTTCACATATGCTGCTGCTGCTCTGTTTATTATCTCTCCTGATATAATAATTTATTGTTATTTTATTGTGTTAGTATTTACATTAATATTTTACATTTTATTTTACTTTTTAACTGCATTGCTGGGAAAAGTAAGCATTTCACGTAATGTCTGCAATTTGATTTGAACATCAATTAAAATAAAACAAATGTAGAGATTAGTACTGTAGCTAACTTGGCAGTTAGTTGTTAGCATGTGAGAGGACCCAAAAGGTCAGTGCACTGAGTTTAGCCCTGCATGCTGGCTATGGAATGTTTTAATAACTGACAGAAGGGTCTTGGTGTGCTATTTACAAAGGGGAAGTTATTTCAGCTGAGTGTACATTCTTGCTACTTTTGTTGTTTTCTTTGCTTCAGAAAGCACAGAAAGATCAGCTTGCTTGCTCATGAGGTATTTGTCCTCATAGACTACCACTGAGCGCTCTGGGAAATCAGGACCTTGAATCCATCCAGGATAAGTGTTGAATTGCAACACTCAGGAGATTCCCCAAGATTTCAATCCAAAGAATTTAACAGTGAAGGGTTGCAGCTCTGGCACAATGAGAGCACAGAGTTAATGTTTCAGCATGGCTGTTTAGATCGGATTGAAGGGCACTGAGTGAGTTATGGTTTGCGTTTGACCAGATTTTACTCAGAGCATACAAAGTCAATTGGCTGTTGAGTTACGGAGTGTGTTTTTGAAATGGATGTTTTGAGTGGATGGTTGCATCACTACATAGCTACTTACATCTGCCTGATAAGGAAGGTGTTTCTGGGTCATCATGGGGCATGACCTTGTAACGTTAAGGCTTTGGTTTGAACGGTATGCCTATGACATGTAGAGAATAGCCATGCATTACTGTTCAGCAGTGGCCCAAGG
Source organism: Oncorhynchus mykiss (assembly GCF_013265735.2). NCBI lineage: Eukaryota > Metazoa > Chordata > Actinopteri > Salmoniformes > Salmonidae > Oncorhynchus > Oncorhynchus mykiss. Next base: position 25,969,514 of record NC_048568.1, read on the forward strand.
ATGTCTCCCAGATGCCATGGATAATACTGTTGCACCACCACCCCCTACCCTCCCAGTGTGGTCACATTGAGAATGACAGGAATTCTATGGTTAATTAATTAGCTGAGCAGAGGTCAGCAGGACCCCATGTCACCCCCTACAGTTCCTCATGTCCTTCCTTATATGTTACTCACCCATGGGTCTAGATTCCAGTCTGAACACTCTCTCCTATACCTCTCTCTGTCAATGGAAAATGGAGAATGTTCTCATGTGGAATCATGGACTGAAACCTCTAAACCTATGGCTGTTAGTCAGACATGTATTTCAAAGAATAATGCAGAATTATTCGTATAAACAGTCCCTGTAAGCTTAGAGACAGTAAACCATGAGCCAAGTCATGTCAGTCAGGTCAGTCCTCCCACTAGTGGTTTAGAAAAACATACTCCAGCCTCAATAGTTTTTTACTGGAAAACCTCACAGCATTCCCTCCAAGCCGTTGGTAAGAGCATTGTTCCATAAAGTCTTGAAGTAAAGTGAGGAGATTGGACCTGCCCCTAAAGTGTTGGCATTGTGTTCTGAAGAGGTTCGGCTGAACCTGAAATTAGGAATGGTCAGTGAGGCGAGCAAGAACAGTCTTATCTCCCTCTCTCTCTCTCCCTCTCTCTCTCTCTCTCTCTCTCTCTCTCTCTCTCTCTCTCTCTCTCTCTCTCTCTCTCTCTCTCTATCTCCTCTCCTCTCTACTCTTCTCTCTTTCTTTCCTTTCTTTCTTTCCTCTCCTCTCTCTTACACATTGGGTGTTGTCTTTTATATCCTGTTCTGACTGTGAACATGACCATTAAACTTGACTCAAGGCAGGGTGGTGCACTCTTGTATACACAGGGTGGGAGCCAAACAAGGTTTGGTCTATTGCAGTATGGTTTTTTTCATCTCCATAAAACCGTTGTTGTTGTTATTTGTTCCATTTTGTTTTAATTAAATACACACACATACATTAACAGAATTTTTAGTGATGCACCGATATGACATTTTTGGCCGATACCAATATCCGATATTTTAGGTGTCATCTAAAATAACCCTAATTTATAAGACAGTTCTTATTTGATTAATGGGTGTCGGACCTTTCTATGTGAAGCTAGCCACAGTAAGGATTAGCCACAATAGTGGACTTTGCGGTTAGCCTTCAAAATAAAAGTATGGCATAGTTCTACTAGTTGTATTCATTTGCATCACTGTCAATTACATACTTTTATTTTGAAGGCAAACTGCAAATTCCACTATTGTGCCTAATCCTTATTGTGGCTAGATTCACAACACATAACCCGGTCCGGTCGAGATGAAGCTAGCTGACTGCTTATAACGTTAGCTTATAACGTTAACTGAAGTTCAATTTCAGTAGGCGAGCAACAAGTGGCAACCTAGCTAATACTTACTCACAAGGATTCCTAAATCATTGCTAAGAATAACGAAAAGGACTGCAGTTTCTAATGGTCATTGCTTTCAGGCTGGTTGTATTGGTGCTAGCTAGGTACCAAGCTAAAGCTAGCTACCCCAGAAGTTAGGGTCGAACAAATTATGCTTTATTACCAACGCGGTATTGTAAATATCGTTCGTGGCCGGTGTTTGCTTGTTTGCAGACTTTTTTGATACAGCTCTGACAGTGCTACTGTATCTTTTTTGATACGCAAAGACCCAAACGGCGTTCCATAGTGTGTATGTCGTGAAGCTAACAGCAGTGACGCTATTACTGTGTAACTCTGGTAGGTCAACATCTGAAAAATAGCGCACTTGATAGTGTGTACCGGTGCTCAGTCGGCGAAAGCCAACATCACCCATGACAGATAACACCATCACCGTAACTACTACCAATTGGAGAAAAAAGGGGTAAAAAAAACAAACAATGTTTTTAATGATGCCATGTAAAATTTTGCACTACACGTGCAACACACCACACAATGTCTGCTGTGTGGATCAAGCAGTCATTTGAAAGAGTAAGAACATTTCAGCGCAACAACTCAAAGGCGAAATCCATTAAAGCCAAGATAATGGAATTCGTTAAATTACACATCGGGCCAATACCGATGTTGGCGTTTTTAGATAATATAGTTCGATTCCGATTTGTTCACCGATATGTAGTGCTTCCCTAATCATTTTAGGATTTTCAATGGGTGGTTTAGCCTGCTAGCCTAACAGACACAGACCCCAGGGTTGTTGTTGGTCAGATAAAGCAAAGAGTAAAGTCTTCTCCATAGCCTCTGTTAGATAAAGGCTGTCTCCCCAACCTGCAGATGTTTTACCCCCTCCAAGCCCCCAGCCTCCCCATTCAATACCTCCTCACAAATCACCCCTGTCCACTGGCTCCATACCCCCTCAGTACCCCCCTCACACTGCCATATGTACTATTGTTATCACATTCCTTCACTCCCACACACACACAAACGCACACTCACTCTCGCATACACAATCACTTACAATAAACAGACACATAGTCAATCAATCACTTCCATCTTTTTTTCTAACATCTTTAAAAAAAAAAAATTTACCTTTAACTGACTTGCCTAGTTAAATAAATAATAATGTATTTATTTAACTAGGCGGCCTAGGAACAGTGGGTTAACTGCCTTGCAGAACGACAGATTTTTACCTTGTCAGCGCGGGGATTCGATCTTGCAACCTTTCGGTTACTGGCCCAACGCTCTAAACACTAGGCCGTCCCTTGTCATCTTGTCATTGTCTCATTGACACATGTGCATACAAGCTGTCCGTTATGAAGTGGGCCCCCAGTCCGGCTCCCAGTCATTCAAAGTCCCCCCTTATCTCAGTTCGCTGGTCACCATTGCATCTCCCACCTGCAGCACACGCTCCAGCAGGTATATCTCTCTAGTCACCCCCAAAACCAATTCTTTCTTTGGCCGCCTCTCCTTCCAGTTCTCTGCTGCCAATGACTGGAACGAACTACAAAAATCTCTGAAACTGGAAACACTTATCTCCCTCACTAGCTTTAAGCACCAACTGTCAGAGCAGCTCACAGATTACTGCACCTGTACATAGTCCACCTATAATTTAGCCCAAACAACTACCTCTTTCCCTACTGTATTTAATTAATTAATTTATTTTGCTCCTTTGCACCCCATTATTTTTTATTTCTACTTTGCACATTCTCCCATTGCAAATCTACCATTCCAGTGTTTTACTTGCTATATTGTATTTACTTTGCCACCATGGCCTTTTTGCCTTTACCTCCCTTATCTCACCTCATTTGCTCACATCGTATATAGACTTGTTTATACTGTATTATTGACTGTATGTCTGTTTTACTCCATGTGTAACTCTGTGTCGTTGTATGTGTCGAACTGCTTTGCTTTATCTTGGCCAGGTCGCAATTGTAAATGAGAACTTGTTCTCAACTTGCCTACCTGGTTAAATAAAGGTGAAATAAAAAAATAAAATAAAAAATTCTCCCAGTCAGGCTCCAATTCAGGCTCTTAGTCAGGCTTCCAGCTGTGTAGAGGCTGATTGATGGGCTACATGAGCTCATGGTAGGAGAGGAATCCCAGGTATGCTACAAACACACTGGCCTCCTTGAGAGGAACACTGCAGTAAGGAAAGACCTAGCACTGCAACAGCACTGTAACAACACTGCAACAACACTGTAACAACACTAACAGCACTGTAACAACACTAACAGCACTGTAACAGCACTGGAACAACACAGTAACAACACTGCAACAGCACTGTAACAGTACTGTAACACCACTAACAACACTGCAACAGCACTGTAACAACATTAACAACACCAACAGCACTGTAACAACACTAACAGCACTGTAACAACACTGCAACACCAACAGCACTGTAACAACACTAACAGCACTGTAACAACACTGTAACAACACTGTAACAACACAGTAACAACACTGCAACAGCACTGTAACAGTACTGTAACACCACTAACAACACTGCAACAGCACTGTAACAACATTAACAACACCAACAGCACTGTAACAACACTAACAGCACTGTAACAACACTGCAACACCAACAGCACTGTAACAACACTAACAGCACTGTAACAGCACTGTAACAACACTAACAGCACTGTAACAACACTAACATCACTGTAACAACACTAACAGCACTGTAACAACACTAACAGCACTGTAACAACACTAACAGCACTGTAGCAGCACTGTAACAACACTAACAGCACTGTAACAACACTGTAACAACACTGTAACAACACTAACAGTACTGTAACACCACTGTAACAACACTGTAACAACACTGTAACAACATTAACAGCACTGTAACAACACTGTAACAACACTGCAACAGCACTGTAACAGCACTGCAACACCACTGTAACAACACTAACAGTACTGTAACAACACTGTAACAACACTGCAACAGCACTGTAACAACACTGCAACAGCACTGTAACAACACTAACAGCACTGTAACAACACTGTAACAACACTGTAACAACACTAACAGTACTGTAACAACACTGTGAACAACACTGTAACAACACTGTAACAACACTGCAACAGCACTGTAACAGTACTGTAACACCACTGTAACAACACTGCAACAGCACTGCAACAGCACTGTAACAACACTAACAGCACTGTAACAACACTGCAACACCAACAGCACTGTAACAACACTAACAGCACTGTAACAACTCTAACAGCACTGTAACAGCACTGTAACAACACTAACAGCACTGTAACAGCACTAACAGCACTGTAACAACACTAACAGCACTGTAACAACACTAACAACACTAACAGCACTGTAACAACACTAACAGCACTGTAACAACACTGTAACAACACTAACAGCACTATAACAACACTGTAACAGCACTGTAACAACACAATAACAACACTTTAACAACACTGTAACAACACTTTAACAACACTAGCAGCACTGTAACAGCACTGTAACAACACTGCAACAGCACTGTAACAACACTTTAACAACACTAGCAGCACTGTAACAGCACTGTAACAGCACTGTAACAACACTGTAACAGCAATGTAACAACACTGTAACAACACTAACAACACTGTAACAGCACTGCAACAACACTAGCAGCACTGTAACAGCACTGTAACAACACTGAAACAGCACTGTAACAACACTGTAACAACACTGTAACAACACTAACAACACTGTAACAACACTGTAACAGCACTGTAACAGCACTGCAACACTGGAACAACACTGTAACAGCACTGTAACAACACTGTAACAACACTGCAACAACACTGCAACAACACTGCAACAACACTGCAACAACACTGTAGCAGCACTGCAACAGCACTGTAACAACACTGCAACAGCACTGTAACAACACTGCAACAGCCCTGTAACAACACTGTAACAACATTAACAACAACACAATAAAGCACATTGTAATGTTAAACTACAGCATAGGCCATTGGCTTTACCTCTGGGTCTGGAACTTGGAGAGTTGAAGTATTACAGACAAACAGTGCTGACAGATGAGATGGAATCCATGCCTGCCTATACAGTATTCTAGGCATTTAACACATACAGCCTGCTGAACATCTGTACATTTAATACACAAACGTCTTTACACAAACTGGAGTTGTGACTAAGATGTTTACACAGACATGGACAGCTTGTTTTATAGACCCAGAAAGGTAATGAATTGTCACTAAATATCTGCCTGAGTTGTAATCAGGTGTTCTACATGGACAGATACACTGACTGCAACTCTAGTATCTGGGTCTGTCTGTCACCCTCTTGGACATGGTTGTGCCATGTTTCTGGAGATTAGGCAGTACTGTAGCTAGAGTGAGGAATGTGGGGAGACACGTGTCTGCTCTCTACCCAGAGAGTGAGAGAGTGCTTCCATAGGGAATCTCAGCCACCTCTAACCATATGTCACAGTCTGGACGTAGCTGGAGTTACTAAGAAGTATTCTATGGTGGGAGGAGGAGTGAGTGGAGGAAAATAAAGCTGAACAATCTGGATTTTTGACACGGGGCCTCTGTCTAGAATGTATTTCAATATTCTGTTGTTAATGTGGAATGCATTACTGATGGGTGATGGTGGGATTCACTTCAGGTTTGTGTTTTTCCACAGTGTGGACTAGTTTGTTGTTTTCATCCTCAATGTTGTTTTGGAAAGCCCTCTCAGAAGAAGCCCCTCTCTCTGCCTTCCCAGGGTGTGTGTGTGTGCGCGCGTCTGCCCGGAGTTTATGTGTGTGTGTGGCACACTGCCTCCACAGTACCCCATTCATCCCATGTTGGCACAGAGATACTGGGTCCTGTTTAGAGGACCACAGAGAGAGACAGAGACAGACTAAGACTGAGAGAGACCGTTCACTCCTCGCAGAGTGACTCAATGCATGCTGACCACTCACCAAACCAGGCACTGACTAGATCAACACTAATGAATATTGAACGATTGGCCATCACTGCAATGGTTGTCAACATACACAGCCCGAGTAGTTATGAGTCCAAGCACCATAGAGAGACGCTTCTCAAATCTTCTCAGTGAAAGATGTTTCCGTTGCTCTCCAACCCCAGTCAGTTAGTAGTACAGTTGCCCCTTCGCTAAGCCCCACCACAGAATATTGGGCAACCAATCGCAGCGCTCCAATGTATAGCAACTGTCATTGAGTCCGACACCTTAGACAAGCTCACATTTCAAACGCATGAAAGTCGATGAGCGCTATGGCAAAACTGTGAGTTTTCATCAAAAAGTAGCTAAATTGTTTAAAGGTTTACTTGCTACTGTGATTCCTGAAATGCAGAACCGGCATTTTGTTAATAAAAAATATATACTTTTGTTTTATTTGCTAGCTCAGCTGGTTAGCTAGCTCTCAGTCTTACTGACCACAAAACGTTGCTAACGCTAGCTAGCCACTTAATATAACAGGTTTTCTCGAAATGTATGTTAGTTATCTATATTATGAATACAACTATAATCTGCTGTCGACATCAGGATACGACTTTAGAGAACTAGTTAAAACCCCAAATGGTAAGTAGTAGCTTTAACTGCATGCCAGTCCATTCAGAGCCATCTAGTGCATAGCCACACTAATGACAGTCCACCACAACATACCCGATAGTCTCCTGATTAATAAGGGGTAGTTTGTGTTTAATTTTATTGTGTATTAAAAACACAGTTTGAGATCGTTGCGAGAGGTTTTCTCCAGTAGTTTGAATGGGGAATGGAGCTTCTTGGGAAAATGTTGTCCAAGGTTGCAACATTAACTTAGGGGGTGGGTCTTAGTGAAGGGTCAATGGCTATGACTCTCACTCATAACCTTGGAGTGGAAACACAACCCATACATGTATGTAATTCTCCTCTGGTTTCAATGTATAGCAATGCACTAGCAGGTTCTGCTTCTTTAGTATTGATTCTACTGTTCCTCTCTGAATCTCCAACAATATGTTTTGGGGCTAGTGTATTCTGTTGAGTAAAGTCTTTGTTATTTGGAGTGTATGAGTGACTGGAACATACTTCCTCCTTCTACCCAAACACCGTCTTCCACACAAAGACAGGAACCCAGCAGAGAGGTGACCCCCCCGGCAGGAAGAGGGTGTTTGGGGTTGGGAGAATGTCATAGCCGGGGTTTAAAGGGCATCTCTGATCTGTGATTGTGTATGTTAACTGACCAAACCCAGGAAACACTCATGGTTGACCGCACACCTCCCCTCTAGCAGAGACACAACCACACTGTCACAGACAATCTTCATCTCAACAGGAGCTTGTTTATAGGGCTTCGTCTTTCACAAATCACACTGATGTACTTTCCTTCTCCTTTCTCCTACCCGTTGTCCTTTCACAACAGGCCATAGCAAGTATAGGCCACAGAGCTAAAGGGTAAAGGTGCTGTAACCTCTAACCCCTCCCTCAGTAGCACAACTGTGTTAGCCAGTTAGCTAATAACTATAGTCCAGATTGGCAACCAGAGGAAGAAGTGGTGTGCGAGTGATTCGATTTGTGTGCCTCTGCCCACGCCCTCCACACTGCACCACCTGCCTGCTAGTTGGTGCCTCTCACGCGCTCCTGATTACAAGCGTATGTGTAGGGGTTTTATTAGGCTGTGCTTTGCCCAGAGTGAGAGACAGATGGGGAGCTGAGGTTGTTAGTAGGTCCGTTTATCTCACCTGGAGTACTGTACTGTGGAGGTGAATGCGGTCAGGAGAGTGTGGAGCTTACTGAAAGGATTGACTCAGACAATGTTATTCCTCCAGACGAAGGCTTTGGTGTCATATTGGCTGCTCAGATTGAGTAATGAGTGTACTAGAAAATGTCTCGAGAACCTACATCTTTCCTCCATTCTACCATTTTCGAACATATGAGCTGCTTCTATTTTCTCCCTCGGAATCTCTCCCTCATTCTCAATGACTCTCTCTCGCTCTCTCTCTCTCTCTCTCTCTCTCTCTCTCTCTCTCTCTCTCTCTCTCTCTCTCTCTCTCTGTGTATTGTGTAGGATGGTTCTCTGGGGAACATTGATGACCTGGCCCAGGAGTATTCTGAGTACTACAACACCTGCTTCAGTGACGTCAGCGACCGCATGGAGGAGCTACGCAAGAGACGTGTGTCCCAGGACCTCGACATGGTACGTCCCCACGAACACACTCATCACATACTGAGTACCTACAAACACCAATCATACTGTTGCATGTCCCCACAAACTCAAGGCCATCAATCCTGCTGCAATACAGTGGAACTGAGTCCCCACAAACCATCACCTACTACTGCAGCAGAGTATAACCAAGTCCTATCAAAACAGGCAACCCACCAGCTTAGATCAATACAATATCAGCTAAAGAGCTGTGGTAACCCACTTCTTCATGGCTCTACAATTTGTTGTTGAACTTATATAGAATACAACTAAGCTGATTTTACTATTGTGAAGTGAGAGCCAAAATGCTTGAGGAAAATGTTCATTTTGTCAGATCTCCTTTTTATAATTCATAGTATCCTCAAACACGTCGTTCTTCGATCAGTTTGATATCTTTACAGAGTGTGATTTCCCAATGTGCTGCCAACAGCCTGGGAGCCAGACCGGGAGTTGGGGGAGGGAAGTTTGGAGAGCAATCCAGTGAGTGTTTGTGTTTGTGACTGTGTTCTAAAACACTTAGTTTGCCCTCCTGCCTCCTGGTGCCTGAAAGTGCTTGGTTGTGTTTTGGGGCTTCTAGGGGTTCTCATTCACATGGATGTAGGGTAGTGGGGCATGGTACCTCTGGGTTGCCAAGTTACTGGCTGAGGTATTGAAGAATGCAGCTGCTCCTGGCAGAGAGCGCTGCTCTGAGTACCCCTGGGGTCTATGCTCCATACACACACAACACAGAGAGAGATAGGGGGGTTAGTGTTCATATGCTAGCTTTATTAACAGGCTATGATAACACTATTCAAAGTGATTGGTATCTGCTTAGAATCCTTGAAAACAGACAGCATCCGTTCAGTTCTGAATTCGCATTTACAGAACTCCAAGAACTCCAATTCTAATTCCAATTCCAATTCTAATTCCAATTCTACTCATCCTGAACATAAAAAAAGTGAGCCGAATTTAAACAAATTAAGCTCAAACAAATCCAGCACTTACAAATATAGTAACTGCTAGTTATTTTGTTTTATTCCGTAACAGAAGTCACAGGGACACATTTTGTGTTGAGCACAAAAACAGATAATTCAATTAACTGGGAAGAGAGTGACCATACCTACGCTAGAGACATATTTGTAGGACTCCTATTTCATTGACAAATTTTCACCGTTAATCTCCTCAGCTCTATCATAAAGTACTATCCAGTTATAAGCATAATAGAGGTTGAGCTAGATATTGATTAGAAAACGAGAGACACATAGGAAATCCCCCAGGCTTTCAGCAGCCATGTGGTTTTGGTTGATTTGAGAGGTGGGTCTCAATGAAAGATGGTTTGGGTGATTTATGGAGGGCTCAGCTGTCCTGATTGATGTTGGCCAACGATTATGTCTGCTCTGCTCTCAGAGCTTTCCAGTGAAGCAATCTCACATCCATCATTGAAGTCAGTGTCTGTCGTTTGAGAGAATCTCTCCACAGTTGTGTGTGTGTGTGTGTGTGTGTGTGTGTGTGTGTGTGTGTGTGTGTTCGTGCGTGCGTGCGTGCGTGTGTCTGTATGTGTGTGTGTGTGCATACTGTATACACTGAGTATACCAAACTTTAAGGACACCTGCTCTTTCCATGACATAGACTGACCAGGTGAATTCAGGTGAAAGCTATGATCCCTTATCGATGTCACTTTTTAAATCCACTTCAATTAGTGTAGATGAAGGGGAGTAAACAGGTTAAAGAAGGATTTTTAAGCCTTGAGACAATTGAGAAATGGATTGTTGTGTTCTATTCAGAGGGTGAATTGGTAAGACAAAAGATTGAAGTGCCTTTGAACGGAGTATGGTAGTAGGTGCCAGGCGCAACGGTTTGTGTCAAGAACTGCAACGCTGCTGAGTTTTTCACGCTCAACAGTTTCCCTTGTGTATCAAAGAATGGTCCACCCAAAGGACATCTAGCCAACTTGACCCAATGGTGGGAATCATTGGAGTCAACATGGGCCAGCATCCCTGTGGAACGCTTTTGACACCTTGTAGAGTCTATGTCCTGACGAACTGAGGCTGTTCTGAGAGCAAAAGAGGGGGGTGCAACTCAATATTAGGAAGGTGTTCCTAATGTTTTGTGCACTCAGTATATATGTGTTTGTGCGTGTGTGTGTGCCCCTGTTTATGTGTGTGTCTGCATGTGTGTGTGTTTATGTGTGTGTGAGAGGATGAGTGAAGTGGGTCACCTCTCTGTACGTATTGGGAAGGTTGGGAATGTTCCATCCTGGAGAGATAAAACAGGGGAAGAGGAAGCCTGGATTTACTGCCTGTCTGTCCTGCCTGGAAGAGAGAAGAGCTGGCTGGGTTGGGACAGGGGACAGGGGAGTTGGGGTGGGAGGGCTACAGAGCATCTTTAACAGAGCTAGAGGAGGAGGAGCACCTAAGAGCCTGCAGCTGTCTGTCCCTCCTGCACAACTTGGAAAGGAAAGAGGAGGAACAGAGAGAGCGGAGGGAGGAGATATGGGGTGGGAAGGCTGTTTATTCACACACTCAGCAGAAGCCAGCTGTAGAAGGAACTATATATCATGATAACTACACTGAGCTTCAAAGTATTGGGACAGTGGCACATACTTTGTTGTTTTGGTTCTGTACTCCAGTACTTTGGATTTGAAATGTTACAATGACTATAAAGGTTATAGTGCAGACTGTCAGCTTTCATTTGATGGTATTAATCTAATAATCATTGTGTCATTTCAAATCCAAAGTGCTGGAGTACAGATCCAAAACAAAAAAAACGTGTCACTGTCCCAATACTTTTGGAGCTCAGTGTATATTTAATAACGCCATATTCCATTTTATATGAGAACATACTGACATGATGCATCATATGCATTCCACTGCCATTTCACAGTTTTACCAATGGCACAACTAACTGTTGAAGACAATACTATGTCTTTCCCAGTATTGAAACAGAAGCACATAGCAGACATTGTCCAGTCAGTATTTAGTGTTTTCAGGAGAGTGTTCTTACCAACTGCCGTTACTCCACTCTCCCTTTGGCTGGTGTTATGCGTCTGGACTGGACACCTTCTCAGACGGCCTCAAAACTGGAACAAGGAAGGGAGAAGGCGCAGAGAGAGAGAGCAGGTATATCTCACTGGTCATCCCCAAAGCCAACACCTTCTTTGGCTGCCTTACCTTCCAGTTCTCTGCTGCCAATAAATGGAACGAATAGCAAAAATTGCTGAAGTTGGAGACTTTTTTCTCCCTCACTAACTTTAAACATCAGGTATCTGAGCAGCTAACCGATCGCTGCAGCTGTACATAGTCCATCTGTAAATAGCCCATCCAATCTACCTACCTCATCCCCATATTGTTTTATTTACTTTTTTGCTCTTTTACACACCAGTGTTTCTACTTGCACATCATCATCTGCACATTTATCACTCCAGTGTTAATTTGCTAAATTGTAATTACTTCGCTACTATTGGCCTGTTTATTGCCTTACCTCCTCACGCCATTTGCACACATTGTATATAGACTTTTTTCTGTTGTATTATTGACTGTATGTTTGTTTATTCCATGTGTAACTCTGTGTTGTTGTTTGTGTCGAACTGCTTTGCTCTATCTTGGCCAGGTTGCAGTTGTAAATGACTAGCCTACCTGGTTAAATAAAGGTGAAATAAAAAATTAAAGTAAAATGAGAGAGAGAGGGAGACTGGCCAAATAAATAGAGAGAGAAAGAAAGAGAGAGGGAGAATGGGTAGAGAGAAAGAGGGAGATAAGGTAAAGAAAGAGAGCAAGAGAGAGAGGGGGTGGGGTATTACTCTTGTGTCATATGAAGTGTGTCTAGACAGTGGCTGCCAGACAGTCCCATCTAGGATCTCTGTGAAGAGCAATAGGAATGAGTTATATAAAGTCATTATGTTAAAAGGTAGAGACGGACAGTACAATGGGCTGGCATTTAGACGTCCCCGCTGGGACATGGCCTTTCAGGGAGGGGTTGTCTATCACAGGGGACGAGTGTGGTGCCTCTCAGAGGACTTGTCCACCCCGCTCCTTCAAAACCTTCTCCTCTTCTTCATTCTCTGATCACCAGGCCTCTCCTCTGTACTGGCCCCATTGTAATCTGTCCTCTTTCCCTTTTGCTGTTCTGATGTGGCCTTCCCTCCCTTCTTCACACTCCTGCTGCAACACACAATGAGCCCTCCCTGTCCGGTCTGGACCAGCCTTTAGTCACTCCTCAGTCACCTCAGGCCAACACTGACCCTGAAGCATGTGACCCTGTGTCAAAGGTCACTGCAGCTGTTAACTTACCTGAATCTTACACTTTGGCTAAAAGAAGCAAACTTGACAGTGGACATTGGAAGACTGTTCCTCTGTAGTGAGAAAGGCCGTAGGGGAATGTTCTTCAATTCTGGTCCCGGAGACCCACAAGGTCTGCATGCTTTAGTTCCAGTCCAGTACCAGCACACCTGACCAGATTCAACTAATTAAGGTCCTTAATTTACTGTGGGTCTTCAGGACCAGGATTAAGTACCACTTCCCAAGGGTAGTCTGGGAGGTTTGTCTCTTAGTCTTTGTACCATGGCAGGCTGTAGTGTTCTACATATGACTGGCTGATACCACAGAGCTGAAGTTGCCCCTTGAAAAACACTTTGGATTCCCTTTACAGCTGTGGTCAAGTATTTGTCGACAACGCAAAACCATAGCAGCTTCATATTAGCCTCATAATGAGGTCACAAATCCAAGTATCACATACTTGATATAGATCCAATTTGCTTTCTTGTTTTCTCTCTCACTTCTCCTCCAGACATCTTGCAACACATCAAACTTTTCGGGGGAAAAGTGTTGCACAAACCAAAAAAAAAACCTTGGTTTTTTTTTATTTGTGAAACGCTTCCCCCAACCTCAGAGCCTGTCCCGACTGTTGTCTTGGTTGTGTTTTAGAAGTGGGGTTCTTGGGCTTCCGAGTGGCGCAGTGGTCTAAGGCACTGCATCTCAGCAGTACAAGAGGTGCCACTACAGCACCACTACAGTCCCTGGTTTGAATCCAGGCTGTATCACATCCGGCCGTGATTGGGAGTCCCATAGGGGGGCGTACAATTGGCCACCCTGTGTTGGCCCGGTAGGCCGTCATTGTAAATAAGGATCTGTTCTTAACTGACTTGCCTAGTTAAATAAAGGTTACATCTTTTTTTAAAACAGCCCCATAGATGTTGATGGAGGCTCTCTGTCTCTGTAATGACTATCAGCATACCCTCTTCCTGACTGACCTGTTAGTTTTATGAGCAGCCAGAACACAAAGTGTTAGGCATTCATCCCTCTAGGAGAATGAGGGCCATGGATTAACTCCATCACGCACAGTCGCTAAGCTGCCTTATAGTCCCACTGACTGTGCTACTTTCTCTTCAGGCTTGATTAAGCTTGATTGGTTTGGTCGAGAACAGTTAAACCCCACTGGTGATTCCAACAGAGTGAGCATTAAACAGATTATAAGCAAACCATTATATAGAAAAGCCACTTCTGTGGAAGACTTTGGAACCTATTTGTGTCCCAGTCTCACTCGTCTCTCTACAGCCCAGTCTAAGTACATCAACCCTAGCCATGTAATCGGTGCTGGATGGCTACAGCAGTACATTGACCTGTTTTTCGTCCCGCAACAAGCCATTGTTTACAGACAGCTCGTTGAGGGAGCTTACGTCTCCCATTTTCCACCTGTAGAAGTGAGAGATTATGTGGTAGCCTAGTCTTGCATGACTGCGTGTTATAGAATGGACCACAATGGCAGCCCACGGGTGAATAATGGTAGACCCTGGATTTAAATGTGTTTTAAACGCTTATTTGATAGCGAAGGACACATTCAACCCGACAAATCGTAAGTATTGTTCCTAGAGATATTGGATATGCCTCTGTAACATTAAAACGCTATTTTGGTGAAACCGAATAGTTTCGATTTGGTTGATCAAGGACACCAGGCTACGGAAGCTTCCGGAACGAGAGATCTGTCTGTTAACAATGGCTTGTTGCGGGAAGAATTAAGTCTTAGATTCACTGAGTGCTGGATGACCGATGGTGTTTTATGCTGTCTGTCTTTCTGTGATCAGAGAGACACTGAGGGCAGGGCAAGACTGGGCAGGTAGATACTGGAGATACAGAAACCCTGTAGGGGCAGACTGGATTGGCAGGTGCCACCTCACTGGAGACAGTTGTATCTCTCTGATTGAATCAGATATGGAGGACAATAATAAGCACAAAAAGCATGTTGTATTTCATCATAACAAACTCTCTGACGCTAACCATTTGTCAAGGTTGACTAAATGTCCCTAGGTTAGTGGTTAGTGAAATGCAAAGCCTTCTTTCCTGCACCAACATCCAGGTTTCCAGGTAAGACATCCAGTAAACACTGAAACACCAGAGAACCCCAGTCAGTGACATGTCAGGTGTTGTTGTGAGAGAATCTGTACAGGTGGAAGATCTTCATTTGAGCCAGTTTGCTACAGCAGGAAAATAGTCCCGCAGCAACAGGAAATGTGGATGATTATGTGGATTATAATTTATGGACATTTTTTGTAGGGGTTGATAAATTTTTCATCTTAAATTTCAAAGTGTAAATTACCATCGTTAGAAGCCTTTTAAAAACTTAAATAAACTACAAGCTTGCATTTCCTTCTTTGCAGGAACATTCTCGGCATCAAACGAGTGATCCAATTAAGATCCTACATCTGGCAGCGCCTCATGTTCTCTATAATGGTTTCTAATGTAGAGATGCGTGTGAGCCTCAGTTGGTTCAGGACTCAAGCTTAGGCATGTCTGTGTTGCGCTGCTCTGTGAGGTAAGCTGATGACTGTAATTATGGGCTAATACCTGGTTGAAGAGAATTCACCTCATTACTTTGATATGGGGTCAGTTCAACAAAGTTAGACATGCTACAGTAGGAGACAACCTGACTCTGGGTTTGCTCCAGCTATTCCACTTCCTAAACGTTATTTATTACTTAGCCTATTCAAATCAAATCAAATGTATGTATATAGCCATCAGCTAAATCTCAGCTGATATCTCAAAGTGCTGTACAGAACGCACCCCTCCCAGGGACGGTATGAGAGAGCCCCAATAAGCCAGTGACTCAGCCCCTGTAATAGGGTTAGAGGCAGAGAATCCCAGTGGAAAGAGGGGAACCGGCTAGGCAGAGACAGCAAGGGCGGTTCGTTGCTCGAGAGCCTTTCCGTTCACCTTCCCACTCCTGGGCCAGACTACACTCAATCATATGACCCACTGAAGAGATGAGTCTTCAGTAAAGACTTAAAGGTTGAGAACGAGTTTGCTTCTCTGACATGGGTAGGCAGACCGTTCCATAAAAATGGAGCTCTATAGGAGAAAGCCCTGCCTCCAGCTGTTTGCTTAGAAATTGTAGGGACAATTAGGAGGCCTGCGTCTTGTGACCGTAGCGTACGTGTAGGTATGTACGGCAGGACCAAATCAGAGAGATAGGTAGGAGCAAGCCCATGTAATGCTTTGTAGGTTAGCAGTAAAACCTTGAAATCAGCCCTTGCTTTGACAGGAAGCCAGTGTAGGGAGGCTAGCACTGGAGTAATATGATCAAATTTTGGTTCTAGTCAGGATTCTAGCAGCCGTATTTAGCACTAACTGAAGTTTTTATTTAGTGCTTTATCCGGGTAGCCGGAAAGTAGAGCATTGCAGTAGTCTAATCTAGAAGTGACAAAAGCATGGATTAATTTTTCTGCATCATTTTTGGACAGAAAGTTTCTGATTTTTGCAATGTTACGTAGATGGAAAAAAGCTGTCCTTGAAATGGTCTTGATATGTTCTTCAAAAGAGATTATTATCTTTATTATTATCTTTTATCTTTTAGGCACAATAAGCACCCAACAGGAAAGTAAACACGTTGATGTTTTGTACGTGTGTTGAAGGCCAGAATGCCCAGGTAGTGTCACTGCCAACGAAAGTGGTTTGCACTTGGCGGTGTAGCTATCAGCAGAGGTTTGCCTATAGATGTTTGGTGTTGCTGTGTTTTTGGACCCTTGGCTTAGCTGCTCTGCTAGTGAAATATTTATAGATTGATGAAGTGTGTATTTAACTGTATTAGTCCGTTTTGGATCATAACCATGGCTACACACACACACACACACACACACACACACACACACACACACACACACACACACACACACACACACACACTCACACACACACACACACACACACACTTAATCGCAGACATTGCAAAAACACACAAAGACACCGTAAATCCAGGTCCAAGGCGGGCATGTTGAACCACAGTCTGCTGCATCACCCCTGAGCTGCAGCGTGCCACCGTTCATTTACAGGAAAATACTCCACAACCACACACATACAGACTGGATCATGACTAACGCCTCTATTTACTTTCCTTCTGGGAGGGCTCGTGTGTGTGTGTGTGTGTGTGTGTGTGTGTGTGTGTGTGTGTGTGTGTGTGTGTGTGTGTGTGTGTGTGTGTGTGTGTGTGTGTGTGTGTGTGTGTGTGTGTGTGTGTGTGTGTGTGTGTGTGTGTGTGTGTGTGTGTGTGTGTGTGTGTGTGTGTGTGTGTGTGTGTGTGCGTGCGTGCGTGTGTGTGATTAATAATCCACACACGCATGTGCTTGTCAGTGATGTCGTCAGGATCAGCTGGTTCAGCAGGCTTGTCTCTCCACAGTCTTGTTTATCCACTAACTGTCTCTCTTGGCTGGGACTGGGCTGGTGCCAGGCTCCCCAGCTGGCCCCGGTGCTCCCACGTCTTCTTCCAGGTGTGGACATACAGCCACCTCTCTCACCCTAAGCCCTGCCCCAGGCCACCTGGTCTGGTCTGGTTTGGGCCACCTGTTCTGGTCTGGTTTGGGCCACCTGTTCTGGTCTGGTTTGGGCCACCTGGTCTGACCTGGTTTGGGCCACCTGGACTGGTCTGGTTTGGGCCACCTGGACTGGTCTGGTTTGGGCCACCTGGTCTGGTCTGGTTTGGGCCACCTGGTCTGACCTGGTTTGGGCCACCTGGTCTGACCTGGTTTGGGCCACCTGGTCTGACCTGGTTTGGGCCACCTGGTCTGACCTGGTTTGGGCCATCTGGTCTGACATGGTCTGGGCCACCTGGTCTGACATGGTCTGGGCCACCTGGTCTGACATGGTCTGGGCCACCTGGTCTGACCTGGTCTGGGCCACCTGGTCTGACCTGGTCTGGACCCCCTGGTCTGACAACCAACATAGTAGGCCTCAGTGTGTTTCCAAAGCAGGCGCACATATGGTCTGCCATGTGTTAGTTGGTTTGCATGCTCTGGAGCGTGGGAGTATTGTGGATGGAACATAGCTCTTGTGTCTCATTCTCACCACTCCCTACTCCCTCTCCCCTTGTTCTGACTTATTTGGGTCTAAGGTAGCACTGCAGATGTACTTTTAGTTTCTGTACCCTTTGAAAAGTTGTAGTTGTTTTGCGCTGTCTTTGAAGGCTGCTGGCCCTCAGTGAGAAGTGTGGGCTGCACTAGTGTTGGTTCCAGGTTTAGTCTGGTCAGATGTTCAGACTCCTGTCTGCAGGGTAGACATTGTGATCCTCATTAGCAACTGTCTCCTCTCCTCCTCACTCCAGTAACTTTCCACGCTCTCTTTACTCTCTTCCCCATCTCTCTCTCGCTTTCATTCACTACAGTCACACATAAGCAATCAAGTAAACACCCACACACATCCATTAATCTGGCATTTCTATATACACACAAGCAATCATGCTGTTACACAATCAGGTACACACCGTCTCACACACATCTTGAGAGACACGCTAGTGTTGTGTTGGTCAGCTGTATTTTTCCTCTTGAACATTTATTAAACAATTATATTTTTCTTCAACATTCATTTATTTATTGGATATTGACGCCCGTTGAACAGTATGTGACGATGCGAGCTCCCTACTGCTCGCTCATCACGTCGAACCACCGTTCACCATTCACCATGCGCATTACTGCCTTGAACTTATGACTGCAGCATTCGTTTGTGCTATTAGAGGTAACACAAACTCAAGGACTATTTATTTTGTCGCACACACCACATCCTTTCTCTGAAACATATTGTGTCAGCAGCACTGGCTCTCAATGCCTGCTGAACTCTCAAACAGTTCTTGTTCACTCAAATCTGCAGTGCCTTCAGAAAGTATTTATACCCCTTGACTTATTAAAAATGTTGTTGTGTTACAGCCTGAATTCAAACGGGATTAAATTGATTTTCTTCTTCCACCCATCTATACACAATATCCCTTAGTGACAAAGTGAAAACACATTTTTAGAAATGTTTATTGTTTACTGTTTACATTTATTGAAAATTAAGTACAGAAATACCTAATTGCATAAGTATTCACAGCCCTGAGTAAATACATGTTAGAATCACCTTTGGTAGTGATTACAGCTGTGAGTCTTTCTGGGTAAATCTCTAAGAGCTTAGAAAACCTTAAATTGTACAACATTTGCACATTATTCTTTTAAAAATTCTTCAAGCTCAGTCAAGTTTGTTGTTGATCAATCCTAGACAGACATTTTCAAGTATTGCCATAGATTTTCAAGATGATTTAAGTCAAAACTATAACTAGGACACTCAGGAACATACATTGTCATCTTGCTAAGCAACTCCAGTGTATATTTGGCCATGTGTTTTAGGCTATTGTTCTGTTGAAAGGTGAATTTGTCTCCCAGTGTCTGTTGGAAGGCAGACTGAACCAGGTTTTCCTTGAGGATTAAGCCTATGCTTAGCTCTATTACGTTTATTTTTATCATAAACTCACTAGTCCTTGCAGATGACAAGCATACCCACAACATGATGCAGCCACCACCAATTCAGGGATATATTGTATTGTATTTTCCCCAAACATAATGCTTTGTATTCAGGACATAAAGTTAATTTCTTTGCCACATTTTTTGCAGTTTCATTTTTTTGCCTTATTGCAAACAGGACACATGTCTTGTAATATTTTTTATTCTGTACAGGCTTCCTTCTTTTCACTCTGTCTATTAGGTTAGTATTATGGCGTAACTACAATGTTGGTGATCCATCCTCAGTTTTTTTTTTCATTTTACCCATCTGCCTTTCTTTGTGAGGCATTGGAAAACTCTCCCTGGTCTTTGTTTTTGAATCTGTGTTTGAAATTGTGGGAACTTACAGATAATTGTATGGGTGGGGTACAGAGATGAGGCATACTTTTTATTTCAAAAATTCTCCCCAATTTTGTGGTATCCAATTGTTAGTAGCTACTATCTTGTCTCATCGCTACAACTCCCGTGCGGGCTCGGGAGAGATGAAGGTTGAAAGTCATGCGTCCTCCAATACACAACCCAACCAAGCCGCACTGCTTCTTAACACAGCGTGCATCCAACCAGGAAGCCAGCAGCACCAATGTGTCGGAGGAAACACCGTGCACCTGGTGACCTGGTTAGCGCGCACTGCGCCCGGCCCGCCTCAGGAGTTGCTGGTGCGCGATGAGACAAGGATAGGGCTTGGCCCTTCCGGCCAAGCCCTCCCTAACCCGGACGACGCTAGGCCAATTGTGCGTTGCCCCATGGACCTCTTGGTCGCCGCCGGTTACGACAGAGCCTGGGCGCGAACCCAGAGTCTCTGGTGGCACCTTAACCACTGCGCCACCCGGGAGGCCCTCTTAAACACTATTTTTGAGTCCATGTAACTTTTTACAGTGCCTTGCAAAAGTATTCACCCCCTTGGCATTTTTCATATTTTGTTGCATTACAACCTGTAATTTAAATGCATTTTATTTGGATTCCATGTAATAGACATACACAAAATAGTCCAAATTGGTGAAGTGAAATGAAAAAAACAAATTACCAAAAAATTCTAACAGAAAAGTTGTGGGTGCATATGTGTTCACCGCCTTTGTTATGAAGCCCCTAAATAAGATCTGGTGCAACCAATTACCTTCAGAAGTCACATAATTAGTTAAATAAAGTCCACCTGTGTGTAATCTAAGTGTCACATGATCTCATGTACACCTGTTCTGAAAGTCCCCTGAGTCTGCAACACCACTAAGCAAGGGGCACCACCAATCAAGCGGCACCATGAAGACCAAGGAGCTCTCCAAACAGGTCAGGGACAACGTTGTGGAGAAGTACAGATCAGGGTTGGGTTCTAAAAATATATCAGAAACTTTGAACATCCCACAGAGCATCATTAAATCCATTATTTAAAAAATGGAAAGAATATGGCACCATAACAAACCTGCCAAGAGAGGCCAGAAAAAAAGCCATTGCTTAAAGTAAAAAATAAGAAAACACGTTTGGTGTTCACCAAAGGCATATGGGAGACTCCCCACACATATGGAAGAATGTTCTCTGGTTAGATGAGACAAAAATTGAGCTTTTTGGCCATCAAGGAAAACACTATGTCTGGCGCAAACCCAACACCCCCAACACAATGTTTTTCATCGGCAGGGACTGGGAAACTTGTCAGAATTGAAGGAATGATGGATGGCGCTAAATACAGGGAAATTCTTGAGGGAAACCTGTTTCAGTCTTCCAGAGATTTGAGACTGGGACAGAGATTCACCTTCCAGCAGGACAATGACCCTAAGCATACTACTAAAGCAAAACTCGAGTGGTTTAAGGGCAAACATTTAAATGTCTTGGAATGGCCTAGTCAAAGCCCAGAGCTTATTCCAATTGAGAACCTGTAGTACGACTTAAAGATTGCAGCATGCCAGCAGTACACCAGGAGCAGTTTTGAAGAAGCTTATAGAGACATACCCCAAGAGAGTATGTTTCCCTTTGAAATTCAACGTATTATGGATGTCTATTTTTGATGGATTAATTCCACGTGGTTAATGTTCGGGCTTAAAACAAAATAATTCAAAATGACACTATTAGCATCAAGTATCATTAAGTATTCTCACGGCTTTCTAGACTATCGTGAACTGCGGTGGCTCAGTGGTCTAAGCAGCGCACTCTGATTCTGAGCAAAATGAGTTTGCGCCCAGTGCTGGACAGTCTTTTTCTTATTTTTTTGTGAGCACCGAAGAAGGCATATATATCGTCGTTCTCAGGGCCTTTTCAAATGTCTGAAATCTAAGTCTAATTCTAGTGATCAGGCTGCATATATGACATGTACAAGGCAAGAGGAACGTTTGTTGACTTGTGTGCCTTTTCTGAGAGGTAGCTTTGCATTTCTGGAGCATCGGGAATTCATATCACGGTTTGGTGATGAAAGTGAGAGGGGATGTGAGTTTGTTTGCTTGTTTTTGATTGAGTCCTCCCCCTCTCTCCCTCCTCTCTCCCTCCTTAACTATCTCTCCCTTTCTGCATCTTGGAGGAGTAGGAGGAACAGAGGGTTGCTTTGTGCCCCTGTCTCTGTGGGGCTCTATCTGTGTTTTGGAACAGAGCTAGAAGCGGAGGCTGTGTGTGTGTGTGTGTGTGTGTGTATGTGTGTGTGTGTGTGTGTGTGTGTGTGTGTGTGTGTGTGTGTGTGTGTGTGTGTGCGCGCGTGCGTGCGCACATGCCAGGTAAGTGCTGAGATGATAAGCTATACGAATGCCGCAGAAACAGGTATATCACCAGACACCTCCTTCACAGTGGAGTGGGCATCATAGACAACAGGCATATCACCCGACACCTCCTTCACAGTGGAGTGGGCATCATAGACAACAGGAATATCACCCGACACCTCCTTCACAGTGGAGTGGGCATCATAGACAACAGGAATATCACCAGACACTTCCTTCACAGTGGAGTGGGCATCATAGACAACAGGAATATCACCAGACACCTCCTTCACAGTGGAGTGGGCATCATAGACAACAGGCATATCACCCGACACCTCCTTCACAGTGTAGTGGGCATCATAGACAACAGGCATATCACCAGACACCTCCTTCACAGTGTAGTGGGCATCATAGACAACAGGCATATCACCCGACACCTCCTTCACAGTGGAGTGGGCATCATAGACAACAGGAATATCACCAGACACCTCCTTCACAGTGGAGTGGGCATCATAGACAACAGGCATATCACCCGACACCTCCTTCACAGTGGAGTGGGCATCATAGACAACAGGCACATCACCAAACACCTCCTTCACAGTGTAGTGGGCATCATAGACAACAGGCATATCACCAGACACCTCCTTCACAGTGGAGTGGGCATCATAGACAACAGGCATATCACCAGACACCTCTTTCACAATGTAGTGGGCATCATAGACAACAGGCATATCACCAGACACCTCCTTCACAGTGTAGTGGGCATCATAGACAACAGGAATATCACCAGACACCTCCTTCACAGTGGAGTGGGCATCATAGACAACAGGCATATCACCAGACACCTCCTTCACAGTGGAGTGGGCATCATAGACAACAGGCATATCACCAGACACCTCCTTCACAGTGGAGTGGGCATCATAGACAACAGGAATATCACCAGACACCTCCTTCACAGTGGAGTGGGCATCATAGACAACAGGCATATCACCAGACACCTCCTTCACAGTGTAGTGGGCATCATAGACAACAGTAATATCACCAGACACCTCCTTCACAGTGGAGTGGGCATCATAGACAACAGGAATATCACCAGACACCTTCACAGTGGAGTGGGCATCATAGACAACAGGAATATCACCAGACACCTCCTTCACAGTGGAGTGGGCATCATAGACAACAGGAATATCACCAGACACCTCCTTCACAGTGGAGTGGGCATCATAGACAACAGGAATATCACCAGACACCTCCTTCACAGTGGAGTGGGCATCATAGACAACAGGAATATCACCAGACACCTCCTTCACAGTGGAGTGGGCATCATAGACAACAGGCATATCACCAGACACCTCCTTCACAGTGGAGTGGGCATCAGGCAGCCTAGGGGGCAGACAGGCTACGGGACAAACAGGCAGACAGACAGTCAGACAGAGAGACAGACAGAGACGCTATAGAGCTGCAGTAGCAGACCCGAGGAGAGGAGGGATGGACAGCTCTGCAGACAAACAGGGCAGCTCACAGTCATAGAGTATGTTCTGGTTCTGAGTGTCATGACAGTAACCTCTGTTCTGGTGCTACAAGCAGTGTTGATTACGGCTCAGCCATGTCCAGTTATTATCTGGTCAATGGTGCCATAATCAATCTCAGATGGAAAGACAAGCAGGCTAGAGGACAGACAGAAAGGCAGACTAAGGGTCATGCAGGGAAACTGTGTGCTAGAAGAAAGCCTGGCTGGCTGGCCCCTGTTGAGATAACCATAGTGATATACACTAAGTGTAGGGTCCATAGGCTAAGCTATTTGCTTTCATAGCACTTCAGCTGTACTTACACTTCCCTCAGGCTAGGAGGGTTTATATCACCTCTGAGTAGCTCTCTTTAACACACACACATGTGGGAAATTGAAAGGAAAAGGACCCATCATCTCTCCATTCAGTAGAGGAAAAGGAAACACAGTCAGTTCTCCCGATGTCATATCCTCTATGAAGACATCTGGGAAATGATAATGTACTGATCTAGGAACAGTTTCCCTCAGCCCCTGTCCTGTTCATCTGGGTGTGGTGTTATGACTGATCAGGAAGAGGTTTAGTGCAGGGCAGAATCCTCCTTTATTTCCTGTGTGAGTCTTACTTCCTGTCCTCTCGTTATCTAGCTATCTCTCATTGGTGGAAAGGACGAATCCGCCCTGAGCTTAACCTCTGATTGGCTGCCACTGTACATTTCACATTTCACATATTCCACAGCACAGTACTCACTACTCACTGTCAATCGTCTGTCCTTTAGTCATTACATGAAACACTAAACCTTCTGGTATTCACAAAAAACTAAAACAAATACGCATGCAATACGCACCCAGTAAGAGTAATCACGGCTCAGCACGACATTGAAGGCAGAACTCCAGTGTCAAGCCCTATTTGAGTCATATGGAGAGGAGAGGGATTGAGTCATCAGCTCAATCATTGGGCGCAAATTGTCGACTAGCATCCCAGCGCTAACAGCTAATTCTGATGGTTTTACCTTCAGGAAAAGCCATCTGGGAATTTGAAATAAGAGACTAAAAGATGGAACCAAAATGATCAGACCACCACCAGAAGTTCCATCAAGGAGTGGCACAGCGGCCTAAGAGACTACATCGCAGTGCTTGAGGTGTCACTACAGCCTCGGTTTGATCCCAGGCTGTGTTGCAGCCAGCTGGGTCCGGGAAACTCATGTGGCGGTGCACAATTGGCCCAGTGTTGTCCGTGTCAGGGGTTGATTTTGTTCGTCGGGTTTTCCTTGTCCCATCGTGCTCTAGCGACTCCTTGTGGCGGGCCGGGCGCCTGCAAGCTGACTTTGGTAGCCAGTTGTACGGTGATTCCTCCGACACATTGGTGCGGCTGGCTTCTGGGTTAAATGAGCGGTGTGTCAAGAAGTAGTGTGGCTTGGCAGGGTCGTATTTCGAAGGACGCATGGCTCTCAACCTTCGCCTCTCCCAAGTCCATACGGAAGTTGCAGCGATGGGACAAGACTGTAAATACCAATTAGATATTGTCACACTGGTATTAAGGATTTGGAGACAGTTGCAGGAATAAATAATAAGAGTTTTTAATACAGCCAAAACAAACAAGTTGTGGCAGACCAGGGGTTTGGGTCAAAACATTTACACAGATCAGACACAGACAGAGTATGATTAGCTCAGGTTCAAAGTTGTTTATTAAAATAAAAGTCCAAAAGAATAGAATAGGTCTCCCCCAAGAGACCCTCTCTGGGATACCGTCTTCTGGGCTCCGGGTCTTGCTGTATCCTGTGGGGATCAAAAACTGAACTCCCTCCTGTTACGTCTGGTACCATCCTCAAATATACGGGAGTCCTTTCTTCCCCCAGTCTCTCCCCTGTGTGCTGCCCTTCTGATAGCTTTATGGGACTTGTACAGTTGGTGAGCAATCCGCCCTTGATTACTCACCAATCCCCAATCAGCCCCAATTAGTCCTGGCCGGAGAGCCCGTCGAGACCTGGCACGTCCAGCAGATGGAGCCATCGCCTCGTGATGTATACTCCGTCTGTCACAAGGCCTCGGCGAGTCTCCCCCTGGTGGCTGACCTGCTGTACGCCACAGCATATACAAAACACTGGGATGTACCCAAACAAAAGAGCGAGGGTAAACCTCGTTGAACGACACGGGACGATACCCGTAATACACAATATATATAAAGCACGAAGCACAGAAGCTGAAACAACGTATAGGTACTCACACGACCAATGGACATGGGAACAATAACTGACAAGGACAATGGGGAACAGAGGGCACATATACAGTGGGGCAAAAAAGTATTTAGTCAGCCACCAATTGTGCAAGTTCTCCCACTTAAAAAGATGAGAGAGACCTGTAATTTTCATCATAGGTACACTTCAACTAAAAGAAATCCAGAAAATCACATTGTAGGATTTTTAATGAGTTTATTTGGTGGAAAATAAGTATTTGGTCAACAACAAAAGTTTATCTCAATACTTTGTTAAATACCCTTTGTTGGCAATGACAGAGGTCAAAAGTTTTCTGTAAGTCTTCACAAGGTTTTCACACACTGTTGCTGGTATTTTGGCCCATTCCTCCATGCAGATCTCCTCTAGAGCAGTGATGTTTTGGGGCTGTTGCTGGGAAACACGGACTTTCAACTCCCTCCAAAGATTTTCTATGGGATTGAGATCTGGAGACTGGCTAGGCCACTCCAGGACCTTGAAATGCTTCTTACGAAGCCACTCCTTCGTTGCCCGGGCGGTGTGTTTGGGATCATTGTCATGCTGAAAGACCCAGTCACGTTTCAACTTCAATGCCCTTGCTGATGGAAGGAGGTTTTCACTCAAAATCTCACGATACATGGCCCCATTCATTCTTTCCTTTACACTGATCAGTCGCCCTGGTCCCTTTGCAGAAAAACAGCCCCAAAGCATGATGTTTCCACCCCCATGACCCCCATGCTTCACAATAGGTTTGGTGTTCTTTGGATGCAACTCAGCATTCTTTGTCCTCCAAACACGACAAGTTGAGTTTTTACCAAAAAGTTATATTTTGGTTTCATCTGACCATATGGCATTCTTCCACTCTTCTTCTGGATCATCCAAATGCTCTCTAGCAAACTTCGGACGGGCCTGGACATGTACTGGCTTAAGCAGGGGACACGTCTGGCACTGCAGGATTTGAGTCCCTGGCGGTGTAGTGTGTTACTGATGGTAGGCTTTGTTACTTTGGTCCCAGCTCTCTGCAGGTCATTCACTAGGTCCCCCCGTGTGGTTCTGGGATTGTTGCTCACCGTTCTTGTGATAATTTTCTCTTAAGAGGATTATTATTATTTATTTTTCCCCATTTATTTTCCCAGGGGAGTCCATTAAGAAAATCACAGTACACTGACTCTGTAATAAGCAGGAAAAGTACCTTCATAGAAACCATAATTTTGTGATATCCAATTGGCAGTTACAGTCTTGTCCCATCGCTGCACCTCCCATACGGACTCGGGAGAGGCGAAGGTCAAGAGCCATGCGTCCTCCGAAACACAACCCAGCCAAGCCACACTGCCTGCTTAACCCGGATGCCAGCCTCACCAATGTGACGGAGGAAACACCATACACCTGGCGACCGTGTCGGTGTGCATTGTGCCCATCCTTCCACAGGAGTCGCTAGTGTGCGATTGGACAAGATCCCTGCTGGCCAAGCCCTCCCCTAACCCGGGCGAGGCTGGGCCAATTATGCGTGGCCCATGGGTCTCCCGGTCTCTGCCGGCTGCGACAAAGCCTGGACTCAAACTAGGATCTCTAGTGGCACAGCTAGCACTGCAATGCAGTGCCTTAGACCACTGCACCACTTGGGAGGCCCAACAGTGCTCTATTTAAGAAAAAATGTCAAGTGCAGTCAGTTCCTGATGTCTTGGTTGTACTGTTTGTGTATAGGCTAACAGTATAAACCCCGTCCTGCACAGTCTCTCTCTCTCGCTCTCTCTCTCTCGTGCTCTCTCGCTCTCTCTCTCTGGATCGGCCATAACAACAAGAACAGCTGCTTTAGCCATATGCTACTTTACTCTAACACTCTGAAAGAGAATTGCTCCAACCCACACACACACACACACACACACACACACAAACGCACACGCACACACACACACACACACACACGTCAGGCAGAGCAGCTCACCACATGTTATGGGTCCAAAGAGGTGACTGTGACACAGATCTGTCAGGGTTTTTCCACTGTTTTCACTGTAGTTTGGATGGGTCATTGACCCATAATCATTCTTGCATATGCCTCTGAATACGTAATCAAAGCACTTCAAGAGTGTTCATAAACATGAGGTGGTCCCTGAGGGATTTACTTATCATACGAGGGTGGAGTTAGGGTGCTGTTATGTTGTCATTCTGGTGTTTCTACAGTCAGGTCAGTTATTCAAGTTGTCTATTGTTTATTTGGATAGGTAAGATTCCTGTAGCACCTCACTGAACTCTCTTATCACTGAACTAAGTCTCTTGACTCAGTTAAAACAGGTCTGGCAGGTTTATGGTATGGTCTTTGTTTTCAGCTGCCAGTAATAGCATGTGAATGAATAGACTTGTACATGTACACGCGTGTGGCGATATACATGTAAACTCATTCTGGTGGGAAGCTGCTATAGACCACCAAGTGCTAGCAGTCAGTATCTGGATAATATGTGTGAAATGGTTGATAATGTATGTTATATCAACAGAGAGGTATATTTTCTGGGTGATTGAAATATTGACTGGCTTTCATCAGGCTGCCCATTCAATGAAAAGCTTCAAACTGTAACCACTGCCTGCAACCTGGTTCAGGTTATCAATCAACCTACCAGGGTAGTTACAAACAGTACAGGAATGAAATCAACAACATGTATTGATCACAACTTTACTAATGCTGCAGAAATTTGTTTGAAAGCAGAATCCAAATTCATCGGATGTAGTGATCAGGATTTAGTAGCCATATGTAGGAAAACCAAAGTTCCAAAGGCTGGACCTAATATAGTTTATCAGAGGTCATACAATACGTTTGTAATGATTCTTATGTTGATGATGTACATTTCTGAAATTGCGTATTCCAGTTAATAATAAGCATTAAGAAAATGACTGTAAAAACTGTTAAATCCCCTTGGATTGATGTGGAATTGAAAAAGTGTATGGTTGAGAGGGATGAGGCAAAAGGTATGGAAATAAGTCTAACAGCACAACCGATTGGCAAACATACTGAAAATTGAGAAATCATGTGACTAAACTGTATAAAAAGAAGAAGAAACTACACTATGAAACAAAGATAAATGATATAAAGAATTATAGTAAAAAGCTTTGGAACACTTCAAATTAGATTTTGGGCAAAAAGACAAACTCATCTTCATCATTCATTGAATCAGATGTCTCATTCATCAAAAAACCCACTGATATTGCCAACTACTTTAATGATTTTTTCATTGGCAAGATTAGCAAACTTAGGCATGACATGCCAGTAACAGTCGCTAACACTACACATCCAAGTATATCTGGTCAAATGATGAAAGACAAGCCTTGTAATTTTTTATTCCGTAGAGTGTGTTTGGAAGAGGTGAAAAGATGATTGTGTCTATCAACAATGACAAGCCACCGGGGTCTGACAACTTGGATGAAAATTACTGAGGAAAATAGCAGACGATATTGCCACTCCTATTGGCCATATCTTCAATTTAAGCATACTAGGAATTATGCGCCCTCAGGTCTGGAGGGAAGCAAAAGTCATTCCGCTACCTAAGAATATTAAAGCCCCCTTTACTGGCTCAAATAGCCAACCAATCAGCATGTTACCAACCCTTAGTAAACCTTTTGAAAAAATAGTGTTTGACCAGATACGAAGCTATTTTACAGCAAACTAATTAACAACAGACTTTCAGCATGATTATAGGGAAGGACATTCAACAAACTGATGATTGGCTGAGAGAAATTGATGATAAAAAGATTGTGGGGCTGTCTTGTTAGACTTCAGTGCGGCTTTTGACATTTTTGATCATAATCTGCTGCTTGAAAAACGTATGTGTTATGGCTTTACACCCCCTGCTATATTGTGGATAAAGAGCTACCTGTCTAACAGAACACAGAGGGTGATCTTTAATGGAAGCCTCTCTAACATAATACTTTACTAACGACATAAAGCATAAGAACACAGAGGGTGTTCTTTAATGGAAGCCTCTCCAACATAATACTTTACTAACGACATAAAGCATAAGAACACAGAGGGTGTTCTTTAATGGAAGCCTCTCCAACATAATACTTTACTAACGACATAAAGCATAAGAACACAGAGGGTGATCTTTAATGGAAGCCTCTCTAACATAATCCAGGTAGAATCAGGAATTCCCCAGGGCAGCTGTCTTACTTTTTTCAATCTTTACTAATGACATGCCAGTGGCTTTGAATAAAGCCTGCGTGTCTATGTATGCGAATGACTCAACACTACACACGTCAGCTACTACAGTGACTGAAATGACTGCAACACTTAACAAAGACCTGCAGTTAGTTTCAGAATGGGTGGCAAGGAATAAGTTAGTCTTAAATATTTCAAAAACTAAAAGCATTGTATTTGGGACAAATAATTCACTAAACCCTAAACCTCAACCTGTAAATAATAATGTGGAAATTGAGGAGACTAAACTGCTTGGAGTAACCCTGGATTGTAAACTGTCATGGTCAAAACATGTTGATACAACGGTAGCTAAGATGGGGAAAAGTCTGTCCATAATAAAGTGTTACTCTACCTTCTTAACAGCACTATCAACAAGGCAGGTCCTACAGACCCTAGTTTTGTCGCACCTGGACTGCTGTTCAGTCATGTGGTCAGGTGCCACAAGGAAGGACTTAGGAAAATTACAATTGGCTCAGAACAGGGCAGCTGGCCCTTAACTGTACACGGAGAGCTAACGTTAATCATATGAAGTCAATCTTTCATGGCTCAAAGTGGAGGAGATATTGACTTCGTCACTACTTGTTTTTGTAAGAAGTGTTGACATGCTGAGTGTACTGAGTTGTCTGTTTAAACTACTAGCACACAGCTCAGACACCCATGCATACCCCACAAGACATGCCACCAGAGGTCTCTTCACAGTCCCTAAGTCCAGAACAGACTATAGGAGGTGCACAGTACTACATAGAGGCATGACTACATGGAACTCTATTCCACATCAGGTAACTGATGCAAGCAGTAGAATCAGATTTTAAAAAGCCACACACACAGGTTCAAACACACGCATACACACACAAACGCTAGCACTCCACACACACGTACATTGAAATAACGTTGTATGGTTGTATTATACATGTTGTATTGTAAATATGTAGTTGTGTAATAATGTTATATGATGTACTGTTTTATATTTTGTGTTATGTGTAATGTAAGTGCCTTAATCTGTTTGGACCCAGGAAGAGTAGCTGCTGCCTAATAAATAGAAATGCAAACACTGCTCTGTTCTCTCCTCCTTTCTTCTCACTGTTATATTTGTTACTATGTTCAATGTCACAGTCAATGTCAATGTATGTGATTGTTGATACACCCTCCTTGATATGATACGTCATTCTCTTTTCTCTACCTGAGCAACTCATACTTCACACTGCCCCTCCCTTCACTGGCCAATAATGATAACCTTGCTCTAACTCTCTCTCTCTCTTTCCCTCTCTTTATTTCTCTTCCTCTCTCACAGGAGAAAGTTGACACAAGCCCCACCTCTCTGCAGCTTCGCTCGGAGATTCAGGTAAGCCAAAACTCCCCTTGCATTGGTCACACAACATTTATACTTGGTTACATTTACATATCATTACATCAGCATCAGAGTTACATTACTTTGTACATACATTTTTACATCAATGTTATTTGAGCTATTAGACGTTGAGTAACACAACCTGAATGCTATACCGATGTTACATGGCTGAATATCAGGCTAAACGCAGTACCTCTTCTGTCCACAGGAGTCCCTTGGTTTCAGCAGTGAGGTATCCACTCCAGAGACAGAGAGAAAGTAAGACTATAGTTCAACCCCACTTCTCTCTACATGTGTGACGAATGTGCAGTGCAGTGAATCTGGGTTATATCATCAACCCACACACTCACATACAGACACACACGCACTCATACACACGCACACACACACATATGTGGGTCACAAATCATGTTGTAATGGGAATTTCCAGGTAAACCAAAAGGAGAGCAGTCTTTGATAACATCAATCGAGTTTAATATAAGAATTCAGGGAGATACCTCCAGAACAGAAGCATAGAACATGTCTAACGGGTCTTCTCTGAGAATATATTAATCTCAAAGCACCGTATGTTTTGTAAATAGTAATAATAATTTGGAGGGTGTTTACATTTGTCCTATTTCACACATGTACAAGTATATATTAATATGCATGCGTGAATTGGAAGTGTGTTTTTTGCATATCCCTGAGACACCCTCGAAGAATGGGGTCACGGCCAGGGTCTGCCATTATCAACGGCAACCCTGGAGCAATTAGGGTTAAATGCCTTGCTCAAGGGCACATCAACAGATTTTTCACCTTGTTGGATTGGGTATCGAAGACCTTTCAGTTACTGACCCAACACTAACCGCTATGCTACCTTCCACCCTGAGACTCCAGCCTGAGAGGCTTGTAGAAAGTCTCAACATCAGCTGCTACAGAATTACTTTGTCATAGATACATTATCAATGTGTCCTCGAATCCAGTCTGGTGTCAAACTTTAACCAAAACATTCAACACTGGCAGACATTTGATACTGGCAGTTAAATAGGTCAAAGGTAACAACATCAGTACTTAGTCACAACACATCATTAATTATACACTGCAGTGACGGTCAGTGATGTTTAAGATGAGGGAGGACGATAATCTTTTTATGAGCATGGCCTTATTTCTATTACAGAATATTGGCTGACTGTCATTCATATTCCGTTCAACCAGCTCATTGTAACATCGATAGGTTTAGGCTACTACATGATACTCAAATGTTCCCTATACTCATCATGGGGTTGCTACAACCTAGCATATGAACTAAAGTTTACAACATAGGTGCACAGGTCGAGATTTTTTGTTGTTGTAATCAAGGTGACAGACAGTGACACATTCAGTACTACCTTGCACACTTGCCTGCATCTAGCTGATCTAGGGTGTAGTCATCAGTCCAACATCTGCAAACGAGAGTTTGTATTGGACAAATTCAAGTATCCCTGTTTCATTCCGTTTAAGAAATGTTTTTCAACAGAATTGGCAGAATGAAAACACCCCTGATCACATGCAAACATAGCAGCCATATACAGTGTCTTGCAAAAGTATTCATTCCCCTTGGCATTTTTCCTATTTTGTTGCATTACAACCTGTAATTTGAATGGATTTTTATTTGGATTTCATGTAATGGACATACACAAAATAATCCAAATTGGTGTTGTGAATTTAAAATGACCTCTACAAGGGTAATGAAGCAGTCAGGGACAGGGCCTGAAAGATCGCAGTAGGTAGTGCTCAGTCCACTGGCTACAGTACCACACACACACACATGCACGCACGCATGCATGCGCACACACACACACACATACAACCACACAGAGACACACACACAGACACCGATCATCCCTCTCAAGCTCACAGCAGGGCGTCCACTCTAACAATGGGACTCCTTACAAGGAGCCAACAGTGCGGTGAATCGCTAGAGCCCAGAGAAAGTCAATGGAGAGAGAGGAGAGAGAGGACGTAGCAGTTCTCTAGGAGAAAAGATGACCTAATAATGATATAGATCCTGTGTCATGTGATGTGTCTATTATATATCTGTCTCCCTCAGTGATAATGTCAACAGCTGGTGGCTCACTACACTACACCAGCTCTGTGGGGAGAGTGCTGACAAGGAAAAAAGAGACACATAGCTAGCCCACAGAGCTCCTGGCATCCGGCTGTGTGTGTATGTGTGTGTACAATGCCTTGCAAAAGTATTCATCCCCCTTGTCATTTTTCCTATTTTGTTGCATTAAAAACTGTAATTTAAATGAATTTTATTTGGATTTCATGTAATGGACATACACAAAATAATCCAAATTGGTGAAGTGAAATAAAAAATATAAATAAATTAAACATGAAAAAGTGATGCGTGCATACAGTAGGTCAAAAATGTATTTAGTCAGCCACCAATTGTGCAAGTTCTCCCACTTAAAAAGATGAGAGAGGCCTGTAAATTTCATGACAGACAAAATGAGAAAAAAAATCCAGAAAGTCACATTGTAGGATTTTTAAAGAATTTATTTGCAAATTATGGTGGAAAATAAGTATTTGGTCACCTACAAACAAGCAAGATTTCTGGCTCTCACAGACCTGTAACGTCTTCTTTAAGAGGCTCCTCTGTCCTCCACTCATTACCTGTATTAATGGCACCTGTTTGAACTTGTTATCAGTATAAAAGACACCTGTCCACAACCTCAAACAGTCACACTCCAAACTCCACTATGGCCAAGACCAAAGAGCTGTCAAAGGACACCAGAAACAAAATTGTAGACCTGACTGGACTCTTACACTGGAGTTATGGATAGGAGTGGACAGTAGAGGACACCTTATTACAGTCAGTCTAGGCCCAGTCACTTCCCCATGCCTATGGTGACAGACACAACCACAAACACACACACACCATTATTTGAGTAACACAGAGTGACTCAAGTCTAACTCCCTCCTCTCTGTCACGTCCCTCTGTGACTGACGGAAGGCCAGCCAAGCTCTGCTCTCTGTTTCCTCCCTATGACCTCTCCCCAGGCACCATTCTACAGCCCTCCAGGCTTCCTTCCTCCCATTGTGTCAGCTGGAGAAGGGGAGGGGAGACAGGGGTAGAGAGGAGGGGGAGATGGACCGATTACAACATGCTAGAGATGAGGACAGGAGGGGATATGGGTGGGGTACTACACTATTAGAAAAAAAGGTGCTATCTAGAACCTTAAAGGGTTCTTCGGCTGTCCCCATAGGTAGAACCCTTTTTGGTTCCAGGTAGAACCCTTTTTGGTTCTATGTAGAACCCTTACTACAGAGTACTCCTCACCGGTTCCTGTCCCCCCAGTGTGTCTGTGCATGCAAGCGTGTGTGTGTGTGCCTGCTTGGGTGTGTCCGTGGGTGTGCGCATCCGTGCGTGCATGTGAATGTGTGTGTGTGCATACAAACGCTCGAATTTCTTACTCACTAGGACCTGCCACCTCCCAGGACTTCATGAACCAGTCATCAAACACTCATCCTGTGTTGTTAATCAATATGACTGTCACAGTTACTGTGTTGTTAATCAATATGAGAGTCACAGTCACTGTGTTGTAATCACTATGGCAGTCACAGTCACTGTATTGATACTCACTATGCCAGTCACAGTCACTGTGTTGGTAATCAATAGGACAGTCACAGTCACTGTGTTGGTAATCAATATGACAGTCACAGTCACTGTGTTAGTAATCAATATGACAGTCACTGTGTTGGTAATCACTATTACAGTCACAGTCACTGTGTTGCTAATCAATATGACAGTCACAGTCACTGTGTTGGTAACCACTATGACAGTCACAGTCACTGTGTTGCTAATCAATATGACAGTCACAGTCACTGTGTTGGTAACCACTATGACAGTCACAGTCACTGTGTTGCTAATCAATATGACAGTCACAGTCACTGTGTTGGTAACCACTATGATAGTCACAATCACTGTGTTGGTAATTAATATGACAGTCACAGTCACTGTGTTGTTAATCACTGACAGTCACAGTCACTGTGTTGGTAATCCATATGACAGTCACAGTCACTGTGTTGGTAATCCATATGCCAGTCACAGTCACTGTGTTGGTAATCAATATGACTGTCACAGTCACTGTGTTGGTAATCCATATGCCAGTCACAGTCACTGTGTTGGTAATCAATATGACTGTCACAGTCACTGTATTGATAATCACCATGACAGTCACAGTCACTGTTGGTAATCAATATGACAGTCACAGTCACTGTGTTGGTAATCAATATGACAGTCACTGTGTTGTTAATCACTGACAGTCACAGTCACTGTATTGATAATCACTATGACAGTCACAGTCACTGTGTAGCCTTTTTATGTCTCTATGTTGGTTTGGTCTGGAAGTGATTTGGGTGGGCATTCTATGTTTTGTTTTCTATGTTTCTATGATTTGGCCGGGTATGGTTCTCAATCAGGGGCAGCTGTCTATCATTGTCTCTGATTGGGAATCATACTTAGGTAGCCCTTTTTCCCTCCTTTCAGTGTGGGTAGTTAACTTTTGTTAATGGCACTATAGCCCTGTTAAGCTTCATGGTCGTTCCTTTGTTTTGTTGGCGACATTTTATATCAATAAAAGAAAATGTACGCTCTCCACACTGCACCTTGGTCCGCTTCTTACGACGCCCGTGACAATGACAGTCACAGTCACTGTGTTGGTAATCACTATGACAGTCACAGTCACTGTGTTGTTAATCACTATGACAATCACAGTCACTGTGTTGGTAATCACTATGACAGTCACAGTCACTGTGTTGTTAATCACTATGACAGTCACAGTCACTGTGTTGGTAATCACTATGACAATCACAGTCACTGTGTTGTTAAACACTATGACAATCACAGTCACTGTGTTGGTAATCACTATGACAGTCACTGTCACTGTGTTGTTAATCACTACGACAGTCACAGTCACTGTGTTGTTAATCACTGACAGTCGTTGTCGCTGTGTTATTAATCACTGACACTCGTAGTCACTAAGACTGTAATTTAAATAAATGTCTCCCTGTCCCAGGGACCAGTGATGTAGCAGCATTGTTTGTGTTGGGAGGAGTGTGATTTAGTAGTAAAGGCTGAGCAGATGAAAGGCTATGGGGACTGGGAGTGAGGTTCAGTTCAGAGTCCCCACTCCCAATACATTCCTATTATAAAACCCCTGCCCCTTTGGAGTTGGTCTGTTCATGTGATGCCCACGTGCAGCTGAGGAGCCACATACCAGAGTTATTATATATTCTGGTCTGAGTGTTGTACTGTAGGACTTGAAGCTGGGACTGGGGCCGATAGGAACCAGATGGAGGGTGCGAACTCGTTCTCTGATTATTAGAATGCCATCAAGAATGAGGGAGGAGGGAGTCCCCCTTTCTGTAGCAATGTAGCTCTCTTTCTGCACTCGTTTCTTGTACTCACCCTCACCCCATCCGCTCACCCCTGAGTCCCTCATCAGAGCTCATTTCACCCCAGAACTTTCTCCCTCACCCCCTGCCCTTGCATCTCGCCATACCACCTATTTCGAAGTTGAAAGGGAGGCATGGTTCATTCCCTGGCACATTCATCCCCCACCCCTACCCCCTTTATAGTCTCAGTGACCCCTGGCTTGCCATTTCCTCTATGAAGAAATAGTGCCGGCCTGTCTCCCCTCCATCCTCCCCATTGACTGCATGCTATTGTGGACAGACAGACACTCTTTCCCC
Source organism: Oncorhynchus mykiss (assembly GCF_013265735.2). Lineage (NCBI taxonomy): Eukaryota > Metazoa > Chordata > Actinopteri > Salmoniformes > Salmonidae > Oncorhynchus > Oncorhynchus mykiss. Next base: position 26,006,513 of record NC_048568.1, read on the forward strand.
CTCTTTTCAAACATATTCCTGTCCTGCTATGGTCCTATCCTCACCTCTCCCATCGGGACAATGGCCCACAGAACATTACCCGGACTTCCTCTGAGCATGCCACCCTGCCTGCCTGTTCCATCCCTCCATCGGCACGAAGTGGGTACAGCTCCCACAATGCACAGCCCACAGCGGCTCGGAGTGAGGTGATCAAGACACAAAAGCACACTCCAACTAACACCAACGCATGGAGGGGCCAAATAGGGAACTTCCTCTTCTGATTTATTGATCACCACACAAAGTTGGCTGTGGAGAGAGTGGCGAGAGACAGGCCTATCGTTAGGAAAGGACAACAGAGGTTACTAGTCTTTGATGGACAGCCAGGGATAATGCTTGGTTGGCCAACTGAGCAGTGAATGACTTTAATATGGTTTCAAAGGGCCAGAGTTGATGTAGTCTGCACATTGTGTGAGTGCTGTCAATTACACAAAGCATAGGCTACCTTTGTGGATGGGTTCAAAAGTGTTCACTTGAAGATCAATAAATATTGTTTCTTAAAGACCATATAGGTTTGAAACAACACCCATACCATGAGAATGTCTTGTTTCGGCAACAGTGTCATATTGGAAAATCCGAAAAGAGTCAGCATAACATTGATTTCATGAGGCGATGTTGTGGCCTGCATGAAGCTTTGATTTCCTGTTAGTCAGAACACTTGTGTGTATGTGTGTGTGTGTCCTGTCATATGACTGTCCTCAGTGTTTCTCTCATAGAGGCAGCCAGATCACTGAAAATAGACTTTGATTTCAGATGTTTGAAAAAGTGCGGAGAACATCGATATATGTTTTATTTTTATTTTTTATTTTACCTTTATTTAACCAGGCAAGTCAGTTAAGAACAAATTCTTATTTTCAATGACGGCCTGGGAACAGTGGGTTAACTGCCTGTTCAGGGGCAGAACGACAGATTTGTACCTTGTCAGCTCGGGGGTTTGAACTCGCAACCTTCCGGTTACTAGTCCAACGCTCTAACCACTAGGCTACCCTGCCGCCCCATATGTCTTCCTCTGCTCTCACAAAATAAATAAAAAATACTTGCCTAGCACTGGGCACGAACTCATGATGCTGGGAGACAAAGTACACTGATCAGACCACTGCGCTACAGCAGTTCACAATGCACTAGCAAGCTCTGAGAATACTTGATGGTAATACTGCATCATTTTTTTTTTTTAAGCCTTCCCCAAACCATAGCCCTAACCAAACCTCTTGGAATTAATGCCTGAACTGTTAACATGTAACCACACGGAATTACCCTGTAACCACACGGAATTACCCTGTAACCACACGGAATTAACCCTGTAACCACACGGAATTACCCTGTAACCACACGGAATTAACCCTGTAACCAAACGGAATTAACCCTGTAACCACGCGGAATTACCCTGTAACCACACGGAATTAACCCTGTAACCACACGGAATTACCCTGTAACCACACGGAATTAACCCTGTAACCACGCGGAATTAACCCTGTAACCACGCGGAATTACCCTGTAACCACACGGAATTAACCCTGTAACCACACGGAATTAACCCTGTAACCACACGGAATTACCCTGTAACCACACGGAATTAACCCTGTAACCAAACGGAATTAACCCTGTAACCACGCGGAATTACCCTGTAACCACACGGAATTAACCCTGTAACCACACGGAATTACCCTGTAACCACACGGAATTAACCCTGTAACCACACGGAATTAACCCTGTAACCACGCGGAATTACCCTGTAACCAAACGGAATTAACCCTGTAACCACGCGGAATTACCCTGTAACCAAACGGAATTAACCCTGTAACCACGCGGAATTAACCCTGTAACCACGCGGAATTAACCCTGTAACCACGCGGAATTACCCTGTAACCACACGGAATTAACCCTGTAACCACGCGGAATTACCCTGTAACCAAACAAAATTAACCCTGTAACCACACTAAATTAACGTTGTAACCACACGGAATTAACCCTGTAACCACGCGGAATTAACCCTGTAACCACACGGAATTAACCCTGTAACCACGCGGAATTACCCTGTAACCACACGGAATTAACCCTGTAACCACGTGGAATTACCCTGTAACCACACGGAATTAACCCTGTAACCACACGGAATTAACCCTGTAACCACACGGAATTAACGTTGTAACCAAACGGAATTAACCCTGTAACCACACGGAATTAACCCTGTAACCAAACGGAATTAACCCTGTAACCACACAGAATTAACGTTGTAACCACAAGGATTTAATGCTTCAAAAATAGATCCTTACTACGTCAAATTTAGAAGATCTTGTTGCATAGAGGATATCCCTGTGACATCTGACCTTTACCTTTACAGGGGTCACCCTACTGGTCTTCCTGTGGGATATGACTCCGCTCCCTAGCGTTAGCTGTTCTCATTGTCCATCCCGGAACACTGGGACCCCCTCATACCAAGTGGTTAGGTCTTACACACACACACACACACACACACACACACACACACACACACACACACACACACACACACACACACACGCATACACACACACACAGTGTATAAGTACACATACATGCTGAATGCAAATACAGTGGCTTGCGAAAGTATTCACCCTCCTTGGCATTTTTCCTATTTTGTTGCCTTACAACCTTGATTTACAACAACATGTCTACCACTTTGAAGATGCAAAATATTTTTTATTGTGAAATACACAAAAAACAGAAAACTTGAGCGTGCATAACTATTCACCCCGCCAAAGTCAATACTTTGTAGAGCCACCTTTTGTAGCAATTACAGCTGCAAGTCACTTGGGGTATGTCTCTATAAGCTTGGCACATTTAGCCACTGGGATTTTTGCCCATTCTTCAAGGCAAAACTGCTCCAAAAGTTTATCTCAATTCTTTGTTATATACCCTTTGTTGGCAATGACAGAGGTCAAACGTTTTCTGTAAGTCTTCACAAGGTTTTCACACACTGTTTCTGGTATTTTGGCCCATTCCTCCATGCAGATCTCCTCTAGAGCAGTGATGTTCTGGGGCTGTTGCTGGGCAACACGGACTTTCAACTCCCTCCAAATATTTTCTATGGGGTTGAGTTCTGGAGACTGGCTAGGCCACTCCAGGACCTTGAAATGCTTCTTACGAAGCCACTCCTTCGTTGCCCGGGCGGTGTGTTTGGGATCATTGTCATGCTGAAAGTGTAACGATTCTCTTCTTGTGAAGTAGAGGCGGACCAAAGCGCAGCGTGGTGGTTGTTCATTGTATTTTATTCACGACACTATACATGAACAAACTAACGAAAAAACAAGAAACGTGAGAACTCAAAACCTAATACAGCCTATCTGGTGAATACTACACAAAGACAGGAACAATCACCCACAAACACACAGTGAAACCCAGGCTACCTAAGTATGATTCTCAATCAGAGACAACTAATGACACCTGCCTCTGATTGAGAACCATACTAGGCCGAAAACATAGAACTGCCCCAAAACATAGAAAAACAAACAGACTGCCCACCCAACTCACGCCCTGACCATACTAAATAAATACAAAAACAAAGGAAATAGAGGTCAGAACGTGACAGTACCCCCCCCCCAAAGGTGCGGACTCCGGCCGCAAAACCTTGACCTATAGGGGAGGGTCTGGGTGGGCGTCTGTCCGCGGTGGCGGCTCTGGCGCGGGACGCGGACCCCACTTCGCCATTGTCTCAGTCCGCCTTATTGTCCGCCTCCGTGGCTTACTCACCATGCCCACCCCTCTCAATGACCCCACTGGACAGAGGGGCTGCTTGGGACAGAGGGGCAGCTTCTCGGGACAGAGGGACAGCTGCTCGGGACAGAGGGACAGCTGCTCGGGACAGAGGGACAGCTGCTCGGGACAGAGGGACAGCTGCTCGGGACAGAGGGACAGCTGCTCGGGACAGAGGGACAGCTGCTCGGGACAGAGGGACAGCTGCTCCGGGCGGAGGGGCTCTAGCGGCCCCTGGCTGACTGGCGGCACTGGCGGCCCCTGGCTGACTGGCGGCCCCTGGCTGACTGGCGGCACCTGGTTGACTGGCGGCACTGGCGGCCCCTGGCTGACTGGCGGCACTGGCGGCCCCTGGCTGACTGGCGGCACTGGCGGCCCCTGGCTGACTGGCGGCACTGGCGGCCCCTGGCTGACGGGCGGCACTGGCGGCTCCTGGCTGACGGGCGGCACTGGCGGCTCCTGGCAGACGGGCGGCACTGGCGGCGCTGGGCAGACGGGCGGCACTGGCGGCGCTGGGCAGACGGGCGGCGCTGGCGGCGCTGGGCAGACGGGCGGCGCTGGCGGCGCTGGGCAGACGGGCGGCGCTGGCGGCGCTGGGCAGACGGGCGGCGCTGGCGGCGCTGGGCAGACGGGCGACACTGGCGGCGCTGGGCAGACTGGCGGCGTTGGGCAGACGGGAAGCTCCGATGGCGCCGGGCAGACGGGAAGCTCCGGCAGAGGCGCCGGGCAGGCGGGAGGCTCCGGCAGAGGCGCCGGACAGGCGGGAGGCTCCGGCAGAGGCGCCGGACAGGCGGGAGGCTCCGGCAGAGGCGCCGGACAGGCGGGAGGCTCCGGCAGAGGCGCCGGACAGGCGGGAGGCTCCGGCAGAGGCGCCGGACAGGCGGGAGGCTCCGGCAGAGGCACCGGACAGGCGGGAGGCTCCGGCAGCGGCGCCGGACAGGCGGGAGGCTCCGGCAGAGGCGCCGGACAGGCGGGAGGCTCCGGCAGAGGCGCCGGACAGGCGGGAGGCTCCGGCAGAGGCGCCGGACAGACGGGAGACTCCGGCAGCGCTGGAGAGGAGGAAGGCTCTGGTAGCGCCGGAGAGGCGGGAGACTCCGGCAGCGCTGGAGAGGAGGAAGGCTCTGGACGGATGGGCCGGAGAGACAGCCTGGTACGGGGAGCTGCCACCGGAGGGCTGGGGTGTGGAGGTGGTGACGGATAGACCGGGCCGTGCAGGCGCACTGGAGCTCTTGAGCACCGAGCCTGCCCAACCTTACCCGGTTGAATGGTCCCGGTCGCCCTGCCAGTGCGGCGAGGTGGAATAGCCCGCACTGGGCTATGCAGGCGAACCGGGGACACCGTGCGCAAGGCTGGTGCCATGTAAGCCGGCCCAAGGAGACGCACTGGAGACCAGATGCGTAGAGCCGGCTTCATGGCACTTGGCTCGATGCCCACTCTAGCCCGGCCGATACGCGGAGCTGGAATGTACCGCACCGGGCTGTGCACCCGCACTGGGGACACCGTGCGCTCCACAGCATAACACGGTGCCTGCCCGGTCTCTCTAGCCCCCCGGTAACCACAGGAAGTTGGCTCAGGTCTCCTACCTGGCGTAGCCATACTCCCTGTTAGCCCCCCCCCAATACATTTTTGGGGCTGACTCCCGGGCTTCCATCCACGACGCCGCGCTGCCTCCTCATACCAGCGCCTCTCCGCTTTCGCCGCCTCCAGTTCTTCTTTGGGACGGCGATATTCTCCTGGCTGAGCCCAGGGTCCTCTTCCGTCTAATTCGTCCTCCCATGTCCATACCTCCTCGCGCTGCTCCTGCTGCTGCTTTTTCCTTTGCCCATTACCACACCGCTTGGTCCTGTTGAGGTGGGTGATTCTGTAACGATTCTCTTCTTGTGAAGTAGAGGCGGACCAAAGCGCAGCGTGGTGGTTGTTCATTGTATTTTATTCACGACACTATACATGAACAAACTAACGAAAAAACAAGAAACGTGAGAACTCAAAACCTAATACAGCCTATCTGGTGAATACTACACAAAGACAGGAACAATCACCCACAAACACACAGTGAAACCCAGGCTACCTAAGTATGATTCTCAATCAGAGACAACTAATGACACCTGCCTCTGATTGAGAACCATACTAGGCCGAAAACATAGAACTGCCCCAAAACATAGAAAAACAAACAGACTGCCCACCCAACTCACGCCCTGACCATACTAAATAAATACAAAAACAAAGGAAATAGAGGTCAGAACGTGACAGAAAGACCCAGCCACGTTTCATCTTCAATGCCCTTGCTGATGGAAGGAGGTTTTCACTCAAAATCTCACGATACATGGCCCCATTCATTCTTTCCTTTACACAGATCAGTCGTCCTGATCCCTTTGCAGAAACACAGCCTCAAAGCATGATGTTTCCACCCCCATGCTTCACAGTAGGTATAGTGTTCTTTGGATGCAACTCAGCATTCTTTGTCCTCCAAACACGACAAGTTGATTTTGGTTTCATCTGACCATATGACATTCTCCCAATCTTCTTCTGGATCATCCATATGCTCTCTAGCAAACTTCAGACAGGCCTGGACATGTACTGGCTTAAGCAGGGGGACACGTCTGGCACTGCAGGATTTGAGTCCCTGGCGACGTAGTATGTTACTGATGGTAGGCTTTGTTACTCTGGTCCCAGCTCTCTGCAGGTCATTCACTAGGTCCCCTCGTGTGGTTCTGGGTTTTTGCTCACCGTTCTTGTGATCATTTTGACCCCGCGGGGTGAAATCTTGCGTGGAGCCCCAGATCGAGGGAGATTATCAGTGGTCTTGTATGTCTTCCATTTCCTAATAATTGCTCCCACAGTTGATTTCTTCAAACCAATCTGCTTACCTATTGCAGATTCAGTCTTCCCAGCCTGGTGCAGGTCTACAATTTTGTTTCTGGTGTCCTTTGACAGCTCTTTGGTCTTGGCCATAGTGGAGTTTGGAGTGTGACTGTTTGAGGTTGTGGACAGGTGTCTTTTATACTGATAACAAGTTCAAACAGGTGCCATTAATACAGGTAATGAGTGGAGGACAGAGGAGCCTCTTAAAGAAGACGTTACAGGTCTGTGAGAGCCAGAAATCTTGCTTGTTTGTAGGTGACCAAATACTTATTTTCCACCATAATTTGCAAATAAATTCTTTAAAAATCCTACAATGTGACTTTCTGGATTTTTTTTCTCATTTTGTCTGTCATGAAATTTACAGGCCTCTCTCATCTTTTTAAGTGGGAGAACTTGCACAATTGGTGGCTGACTAAATACATTTTTGACCTACTGTATGCACGCATCACTTTTTCATGTTTAATTTATTTATATTTTTTATTTCACTTCACCAATTTGGATTATTTTGTGTATGTCCATTACATGAAATCCAAATAAAATTCATTTAAATTACAGTTTTTAATGCAACAAAATAGGAAAAATGACAAGGGGGATGAATACTTTTGCAAGGCATTGTACACACACATACACACACAGCCGGATGCCAGGAGCTCTGTGGGCTAGCTATGTGTCTCTTTTTTCCTTGTCAGCACTCTCCCCACAGAGCTGGTGTAGTGTAGTGAGCCACCAGCTGTTGACATTATCACTGAGGGAGACAGATATATAACAGACACATCACATGACACAGGATCTATATCATTATTAGGTCATCTTTTCTCCTAGAGAACTGCTACGTCCTCTCTCTCCTCTCTCTCCATTGACTTTCTCTGGGCTCTAGCGATTCACCGCACTGTTGGCTCCTTGTAAGGACTCCCATTGTAAGAGTGGACGCCCTGCTGTGAGCTTGAGAGGGATGATCGGTGTCTGTGTGTGTGTGTGTGTGTGTGTGTGTGTGTGTGTGTGTGTGTGTGTGTGTGTGTGTGTGTGTGTGTGTGTGTGTGTGTGTGTGTGTGTGTGTGTGTGTGTGTGTGTGTGTGTGTGTGTGTGTGTGTGTGTGTGTGTGTGTGTGTGTGTGTCTATTACTGTAGCCAGTGGACTGAGCGCTACCTGCTGCGAGCTTTCAGGCCCTGTCCCTGGCTGCTTCATTACCCTTGTAGAGGTGTGTGTGTGCACGTGTGTATTTCTCTCTGCCTCACTCCTCATTGTGGTGTGCGTGTGGACGTAGAGAAGCTTAGTGCTGGCATAGCACTGTACAATCTGTCCTCATTTAACCTCCACATAGATCTCTGAAAATACTAACTAAAACACCAGCTTTCAGGCCAAGTCATCTCAGTCTGATTTCCCCAGAGTATTTCCTCACTGCGATGGCGAGGCATAGTACACACACCCAACAGCGAGAGAGATACAGAGCCAGAACTGTCTTTATGGAACACTCCTTACTCTCCTGTGGCATAATTCAATCATGACTAAAACTCTCCACCCCACAAGGAAAGTAAAGGCACTGCTTACTGACTGTTGCACATGCTCCTTCACACAACATACATGGTTCTGTCCTGGACTCACCTTCTCTGTATGACGTTGCTTTGTGTACAGTTACAACAGGAAGTTTAGAACCAAACCTTTTACTGCAGTGGGCTAAATCAGGGTCACACAGAGTGTTTCTTGTTAGTCTTAAACAAATCTATGCACCTCACACACATGGTAGAAGGCTTAACATTTGTTGAGTTTGCATCCCAATATTACACATACATAACAGAAGACTGAAATATAGCAAAACTGTTTGACATGGAAACACCAGATTTTCCTCGGGTTCATTATTAAAATCTTTATTAATGATGAAATTATCACAAATATGAATAACATTCCACCCATGGGGTCAAAGAGGGCACTTTGGGTAATTGACTGCAGGAAAAGGCTACAACAGGTCTGCCTCCCTGTACTAACTTACAACAAGAAAGTTGGCTGAAGCAGAAAAAAAGTGCAACCAAGCAGGAGAAATGTTGGAAATAAAGAAGCATGCAGAGATTTAGCCTAAACCAGTTAAGTAGCTTCAGCACACAATGGTCTGACTGACAGACTCTAGAAACATTGGTGTGTGTGTGTGTGTGTGTGTGTGTGTGTGTGTGTGTGTGTGTGTGTGTGTGTGTGTGTGTGTGTGTGTGTGGTAATTTATAGAGCATGGAGCAGGGGGCTAGGTTACAGGAGAAATATCTTCTGTTGAGGGAGTTCTATTAGCATTAGTTGGGGCCCACTGGGGCCTAACCCGGAGATAGAGAGAATAGAGAGAGGAAGAGAAAGAGGGGGATAGAGAGATAGATGAGGGGAAGGAGAGGAGGTGGCAAGCATACAGACCTCCATTAGCATCTCATTATGTTGCCATGGCAGCCAGGCTTTAAACGGCCCTAAACTTTCCCATAGTACCCAGAAGGCCGTCACGTCTACTATGCACACACACCCTCACAAAGAGGAGGGGGAGACCCGTCGAGCTTGTTTTGTTCCTGCCACAGACACACACACAATGCCTCCACCCTCACTGAACTGACAACCACCTGTCTCTACCTCTCTGCATGCATCAGCGTGGGTGTGTGTGTGTGTATGTGTGTGTGTGTCTGTGTGTGTGTTTGTGTGATGGGTTTAGCATGGAGGCCAGGGCCTGAGTTTATCTCTCTCAGGAGGGGTGTTTGTGGGTCACTGGATGCCTGATGAAGACAGACTTAATGTGTCTCTGTGGGCCTCTACTACTGGACAAGCTGTCCTCTCTGACTCCCCCTGCATGATTCATGTGTTTAACCATAACTCCAACAGAGCAGGGAGCACTGACAGACAATGCACTGCCACAGACTGTCCACTGCCTTAGACACACACTGCCATAGACACACACTGCTATAGACACACACTGCTATAGACACACACTGCTATAGACACACACTGCCAGACACACACTGCCATAGACACACACTGCTATAGACACACACTGCTATAGACACACACTGCTATAGACACACACTGCCATAGACACACACTGCCATAGACACACACTGCCGTAGACACACACTGCTATAGACACACACTGCTATAGACACACACTGCCATAGACACACACTGCTATAGACACACACTGCTATAGACACACACTGCTATAGACACACACTGCCAGACACACACTGCCATAGACACACACTGCTATAGACACACACTGCCATAGACACACACTGCTATAGACACACACTGCTATAGACACACACTGCTATAGACACACACTGCCATAGACACACACTGCTATAGACACACACTGCCATAGACACACACTGCTATAGACACACACTGCCATAGACACACACTGCTATAGACACACACTGCCAGACACACACTGCCAGACACACACTGCTATAGACACACACTGCTATAGACACACACTGCCAGACACACACTGCTATAGACAAACACTGCTATAGACACACACTGCTATAGACACACACTGCTATAGACACACACTGCCAGACACACACTGCTATAGACACACACTGCCATAGACACACACTGCTATAGACACACACTGCCATAGACACACACTGCTATAGACACACACTGCTATAGACACACACTGCCATAGACACACACTGCCGTAGACACACACTGCTATAGACACACACTGCCAGACACACTGCTATAGACACACACTGCCATAGACACACACTGCTATAGACACACACTGCTATAGACACACACTGCTATAGACACACACTGCCATAGACACACACTGCTATAGACACACACTGCCAGACACACACTGCTATAGACACACACTGCTATAGACACACACTGCCATAGACACACACTGCTATAGACACACACTGCCAGACACACACTGCTATAGACACACACTGCTATAGACACACACTGCCAGACACACACTGCTATAGACACACACTGCCATAGACACACACTGCTATAGACACACACTGCCATAGACACACACTGCTATAGACACACACTGCTATAGACACACACTGCCATAGACACACACTGCCGTAGACACACACTGCTATAGACACACACTGCCAGACACACTGCTATAGACACACACTGCCATAGACACACACTGCTATAGACACACACTGCTATAGACACACACTGCTATAGACACACACTGCTATAGACACACACTGCCAGACACACTGCTATAGACACACACTGCCATAGACACACACTGCTATAGACACACACTGCTATAGACACACACTGCTATAGACACACACTGCCATAGACACACACTGCTATAGACACACACTGCCAGACACACACTGCTATAGACACACACTGCTATAGACACACACTGCCATAGACACACACTGCTATAGACACACACTGCTATAGACACACACTGCTATAGACACACACTGCTATAGACACACACTGCTATAGACACACACTGCTATAGACACACACTGCTATAGACACACACTGCTATAGACACACACTGCTATAGACACACACTGCCATAGACACACACTGCTATAGACACACACTGCCATAGACACACACTGCCATAGACACACACTGCTATAGACACACACTGCTATAGACACACACTGCTATAGACACACACTGCCATAGACACACACTGCTATAGACACACACTGCCATAGACGCACACTGCCATAGACACACACTGCTATAGACACACACTGCTATAGACACACACTGCCATAGACACACACTGCTATAGACACACACTGCTATAGACACATATACTGGTGAACACAAAATACTCTAATAAACGTATAATACTATCATTATACCACTAATACATTTAAATGATGCCAATCACTCTCTCTCAAACATCTCTGTTTTTTCCTGGGCTCTGAAGAGAACAAATGAGTTTATCATGTCTTAGTCCTCTCTGGAAAACAGACTGAAAACAGATCCATTCATGTGGTGTCCCTTTCTTCCATAACAAGAGAAAGAGTTCGCCACAGTGAACATGTGTTCTGTGTTGGGCGCTGCCCTGTAAAAGGGAATGGAAGAGGATAAACAGAGAATAGGAGAAAACAACACTCAAACATCAGCCCAAGACTGGAACTACTTGGGATAACATTTGTCAATGTATAGATAGACCTGTACTATTTATATTGTTTGATAGAACTCTAGAGAAGCTTTTAGGGTCTTCTTATTCAACGTCTTGAGTTCTTGCTTTTGAGGGCAGTGAGAATCAGGTTGTCAAATTAAAGTTTTGAGGCTCTCGCATCCTTACTCCTCCTCACTCCAGTAACTTTCCACGCTCTCTTAACTCTTTCCCCCATCTCTCTCTTCCTCCCTCTCGCTCTCTATCTCTCTGCGTCTCTGTGTCTCTCTCTCTCTCTCTCTCTCTATCTCTCTGTGTCTCTCTCTCTCTCTTCCTCCCTCTCGCTCTCTATCTCTCTGCGTCGCTGTCTCTCTCTCTCTCTCTATCTCTCTCTCTCTTCCTCCCTCTCTCTCTCTCTCTCCCTCTCTCTCTGCGTCTCTGTGTCTCTCTCTCTCTCGACTCTGTCTATCCCGAGGAGGGAAGTGGAAACAGAAACAGGCTGAGTCTGCCCCGTGGTTTTCTCTCTGTCTTCTCTTTTTTTATTCCCTATTTTCTCCTTTTCTCTTCTACCATCTCCTTTGCCCCTCCCCTTCCCTTCTTCATCCACTCCAATCCCCTCCCCATCTTCCCATCAGCCCTGCCCTCCTTCTTCTCCTCTTCTCCTCTCATCCACTCCTCTCTTCCAACCCCCACCCTCTTCTCCTCTCATCCCCCCATTCCTCTCTTCTAAAGGTATCTCTGCCCTGCGCTCCTCAGGAGCCAGCCTGTGTGTGTGTGTAGAGCTCCACCTCTGTCCTCTAGTGGTGAAGACATTGAACAGCAGCCAGAGTAAAAACCCAGAAATGCAGAGACAGATCAGATCAGCAGCATCGCGTCAAAACAACAGCATATGTTCTATCTGAGAGGGACAGAGTTGACTGGACGTCCCCAGTGTTTAGACGTCTCTGTGCTAGAGAAGTAATGGTGTGTGATGCTGAGAAGAAAGAAGGATCTATTATTCTGATGTTAACCCTCTCTCTCCTCTCTGTCACCATTGTACTTTCCAGGATGTCTCTGCACAAGTCCAGCTCTGAAGACGGCTCTGGAGGTTAGTAGCAATCAACCTTTAACAAAAAATACTGTTTTCTGTTACTGTTTCTAGCTATCCAGCAGGGTTGGGGTCAATTTTATTTGAATTACCGGTAGCGAATAAATCAAGTAAAATTGAATTCTAAACATTTCCTTATTTGCACCCCAGATAATGCTCTCTCTTAAACACTGGGTCCTTTTGATGTGTCTGGGTGTCTGTGAGTGTGTGTCGTAGTGTTGTCTGACTGAATATCTCTCTCTCTCTCTGTTCCTCCTAGGTAAATGGGACAATAAGAAGAAGAACAAATCCTTCTGGCAGAATTTCCGCAAGACGTCTCAGAAGGGAGTCATGCAGCAGACGTCAAAAGGTATGACATTATTACACTTTGTTATATCGTGTGTTATTTTCATGGAAATTACATTGTTCAATTCTAATATCATATTTATTATCTGGGAATTACTTATTTTTGGCCCATTTTTCATGTTATTCCATAATACTCTATGTTATGCCCCAGCTGTTTTATAATTCTCTGACTTTAGCCCTGACCATTGACTTTCTCTGACCTTTGTCTAGGAGAGGACATAGGCTATGTGGCCAGTGAGATCACCATGAGTGATGAAGAGCGCATCCAGCTGATGATGATGGTGAAGGAGAAAATGATCACTGTGGAAGAGGCTTTAGCTCGGGTAGGAACCCTCTAACCCACCCTGTACGCCCTACCCCCACTCTCCCTCTCAGACAGACCCCCACCCAGGCCCTGGAGAGGACCTCCACCCCACCCTCAAGCTGACCCCAAGCCCCAGCTCCATCACTGCATCGTGGGCTCGCCCGGCTCCAAACCTGCCCTCTCTCCTGCTTCATCCACCAAGCTCCATATCCAGCTTTTACTAAAACGACTTACTCTTACTAATCATTCATTTGGCTTTTATAATAACCTTGCATTGCTCTTTTTTACACACAAACACACTCATGCTGCCCCAGACCCTGGCCAAGGGCGCCTGCCACCTGGGGGGATGTGTGTGGTCCTGTTCATGCTGTAGGGATAGCTGGACATGTTAGCTCAGTAGCCCCCCCTGGTGGGTGGTTAGAGTGGTGCATTCTGGATTTGTCCTCTGGGTGGATGTGGTGGCTGGAGTGGCATTCAGTGGTCCCTCTTGTCTCCTCTTCTCTCCTTTCTCTGTCTATGTTCATCTGGTTGTTTGTCAAATTCGTCTTCACTTTTTCTCATCTCTCCCGGTCATTTGTTCTGCTGTTCTCTGTTCTCTTCCTCTCTTCTTCCTCCTCTCCTCTCATCCTCCCTCTCCCACTCTGTGGTAACTGTAAATGAGAGAATGACGTGGGTGACTGCAGTCTTGTAGAATTACTGTAGGTCTCTCTCCACAAGGCAGACGTTGATTCTCCTCCAGCTCTTCCTGTATCTCTGGTGTGTTATTGGGTGCTGGTCTGACTTTTACTCTCCTCCACTGTGACTGACACTCAAACAAATCAGACTCGGGAATCAAGGAGCAGCCTTTGTGAACAGTTGTCTTGTCTTGTATTTGTTTCGTTGGAACTCACTTATGTTGGCCTGTGACCTGTGTATGTGTGTGTGTTCTACGTTTGTATCTACATTGTGTCTTGGTGTTGGTTTGGTTGTGTGTGTGGAGGGGTAGCTGTTTCTATAGTGAGAGTGGGCCATTATCCCCTGCCCTCTCTCTAAACTCTTGTTCTCCTATAGCTGAAGGAGTATGAGAACCATAGCAGACAGTCCAGCAGTACTGACACTGCAGAGTGGACTGATGGATCCACTCCCAATCTAAACCAGTCCTCAAACTGCAAAGTAAGTACTTCTGACCTTTGACTGAACTTTCACCTCTCACCCCGTGACCCCAAACACCTCAGGATCAAAGCCCCACAGAGGAGCAGCCGTCTTTGTTTTGTTTCATGTTGGAATTATGTCTGTGTGTGTGTATATGTTACCTTGGAGTGGGTATTTGTGTGTGTGAGGACACATGTATGAGTCCAGTAGCTGTGACGTCCCTTCCCTAACTAACCTGGATATTAATTAATGGCATACCCCAGCATCCCGTGTGTGTTGACACCCAACTCTGTGTGTAGTGCAGACTGTGAGACTGGGATTGGGTTGATCAGTGCATGCATCCCCTCCCTGGATTATGCAGTGAAGAGGAAAAATTACTAATGAAGGTTATAGAACGCTTTAATGTCGTCCTTAAAGATGAACTCTGAACTAGGAACTGATTTCCGTCCAGCCCCAGTCCTGATTCCACCCTGTATCTTTTCCCCCTTCTTCCATCTTAAAGGGGAGTATCACTCAAAAACTATCTTTTGGTATTTAGTGTTTTGCATGTCAGCAGTCAAGATATTGGACTTTTGAGAAGAAAAATGTCTCAATCATCATGATGATGTGTTTTGCATCATATGATGATTTGGCTGGAGACACCTTTCTTCTGAAAAGTCCAATATCTTGCCTACTTGACTGCTGACATGCAAAACATTTTGGGACTGTATCAATAGTGGACTAATGAAACAAATACCAAAATATCGTTTTTGAGTAAAATGTCCCTTTAAGTCAGTGCTGAAAGTATCTGTCCAGATGACCAGCTGTGGTCAGTGGAGAGCAGGCTCTGGACCTCCCAGTCCTGAAGTGTCCTTCCAGACCATGGGGTTTAGTGACAGGTCCCAGAACACAGCCTCATATTGCATGTTGTTGTATGAATCCCCAGGACGGATGTGAGTGGTTATTTTGAGATGGGAACCAGTGGTACTGTACTGATGATGGTTCAAATCAAACGCTTCTGTCCTGCTGGGTCAAAGCAAGCTCTGTTTTCCTCTTGGGTTTAGCCTTGCGCTGCTGTAGGCTATGTGTGTGTGTGTGTGTGTATAAGATAGATCACAGGGGAAGGACTTGTGGGCTGACAGGCTGAATGGAGGACTGTGTGTGTGTGTGTGTGTGTGTGTGTGTGTGTGTGCACGGACATACAAACTCACAGACCCACATCTTCCTGTGAAGATGGTAATCGACACCAACCACAAAAACACCAACTTGAATGCCCAACTATTTCTATGCACATATGTGTTGCCGTGGAAACCCAATTGCTAATAGCTGGGGCTGAACGCTCCCTTCCCTCTGAATGATCGGCAGCCTTGACATCTGTACTGTAATGTCTAGCATGCTACAATTCCTATTTCATATTAATTAGCTGACAGTGTCTTTTGCTCTGAAGACGTCTGCTTTAGCATGGTGCCGCCACAGCCTTGACACCAAGCTAGAGGTCTTCTCGGATCCCAAAATTGAGATCCGAACCGAATTGGATCCGTGAAATTCCTACCCGGCCCCAATAGGATCGGGTCATTTCGCTTGAAAATCTATATCCGATCCGGATCCAAGGTGAACCAGGTCCGACCCAAAACATGTCAGAGTTGAGAGAGAATCAGATTCAAAATTGGGTCGGGTCTGTATCCAACCCAAATGGATCCAAATTATTAAAAACGTAAGCCAGCAAAATTGTTTTGACTTGTCTGTGCATTTCCGGTTGTATTTAAAATATTTGTGGTGTACAGGATAGTATTTTCATAATGACATATACAGTGGGGCAAAAAAGTATTTAGTCAGCCACCAATTGTGCATGTTAAAAAGATGAGAGAGGCCTGTAATTTTCATCATAGGTACACTTCAACTATGACAGACAAAATGAGAAAAAAAATCCAGAAAGTCACATTGTAGGATTTTTAATGAATTTATTTGCAAATTATGGTGTAAAATAAGTATTTGGTCACCTACAAACAAGCAAGATTTCTGGCTCTCACAGACCTGTAACATCTTCTTTAAGAGGCTCCTCTGTCCTCCACTCATTACCCGTATTAATGGCACCTGTTTGAACTTGTTATCAGTATAAAAGACACCTGTCCACAACCTCAAACAGTCACACTCCACTATGGCCAAGACCAAAGAGCTGTCAAAGGACACCAGAAACAAAATTGAAGACCTGCACCAGGCTGGAAAGACTGAATCTGCAATAGGTAAGCAGATTGGTTTGAAGAAATCAACTGTGGGAGCAATTATTAGGAAATGGAAGACATACAAGACCACTGATAATCTCCCTCAATCTGTGGCTCCACGCAAGATCTCACCCCGTGGGGTCAAAATGATCACAAGAACGGTGAGCAAAAATCCCAGAACCACACGGGGGAATCTAGTGAATGACCTGCAGAGAGCTGGGACCAAAGTAACAAAGCCTACCATCAGTAACACACTACACCGCCAGGGACTCAGAGAACATTATGAGGTTTTCCAAAATATTTTCCTAATTTCTCTTGACCAAATATTTGAGCAGGAGGAATTTTGGGGGATGATCATCGCGTGCCAGACTGAGAGCAGTGAATAGTCCACTTTTTAAACTTTACAAACTAGCCTATTTCACTCTTTGATAAACATTGATTTAGACTAAAGGTATGTCTAACACTTTCTAACACACAGCACTTGCTGACTATTTAGCATCCTAAAATCACCACATAACAATGGTATATTTCTATAAAAGTCATTATAGTAGCTTAATATTTTTTGTTCAAAATAGAATGTAGATATATCCTTTGGGCCTACAGAATTAGTTTATACAGCCTGAGATTGGTTTGGATGCAGGTTTGATAGAAGAGTCATCCAATCCACAGCTGTGTAGGACTACCATCCAGAGTGTTAATTAAAAATTCATAATTGAAGAGAGAAGTTGTCCTGATATTTCTTATACTTATCCATGCATTACACAATCAATAAATCAGCAGCATTTCAATATTAGGCTACAATATTTTCTGCAGACATGTTTATCAGTCTACCACACACACACACACACACAAGCAGATTAACTTGGTCTAAAAGGGCTATTTATTAGATTATTTTTTATTAGAAAGAATGTGTCGGTCACTCTGCAGTATAACTTGTTTATTTTGAACAAAAGCCACAAAACTAGAGAGTCACTCATCTTTATGCTGATCTGTGGACATTCTGGACAAAATTCTGTCAGGCTTTCAAACCGTTTTCACATGCAAGCAAAGTTTTCCTTGAACCTATTCCTTTCTAGTAATAAATTGATTCCTTCAAGGAGAAAGGCCTGTTGTAAGGCATTATGCAGAGATACAGCCCCGGGTCTGAGTCTGGCCTGCTGTACAGTCTGTCTCTGACTGCCCTTTGATGTGGAGCTGCAGACAGACAGGGCCCTAGCAGGCTAATCTCCCTGTTAACCCTCTCTATGCCCTCGGCTGCCAGAGGCCTGCTTCCTGTCCAACTGGATTGATGGATGGGATGTCTGATAGACAGAGGGAGAGAGGATAGGGGGATGACTGGAGGTGTATTGTTCGGAGAAACACTCTGCCTGTCTTCAGGGCTGTTTGTACGCGCCGCCGGAGGGAGGGAGGAAGAGAGGAAGTGAGGGAGGACAAAGAGCTCTCACTCCCCTCAGGCCCCTGAAACGCAGCATGAGGAGGGGGGGGGGGCTCTGCTTGATAAAACATCAGTTTAAAATGGATCCGTTTAGGAAATATCTTCCCTCTTTTGGGCCTGGGGGTGTGTGCCGGGGGTAATGTCCGCCACCTTCAAATGGAATTAGGTCATCCCCCATCTTTCAAATGGCTATGTGTGTCTGTGTGTTTCTTTGTGTGTGCGTCTGTGTAGCTCTGTGGTTGCTCTGTCCAAATATCCGTCCTCTTGCCCTGCTCCCTCTCCAATCGTTCTCTCACTCTCTGTCTCTCCGTCTCTCTCATCCCCCCTGGAGCAGAGAGAGAGAGAGCGCCCACATTCCAGGGCTGGCCATTAGAGATGTGGGGGCCAAAGCAGGGTCAGGGGCTCAAACGCTGGGATTGTTCTCCTCTCTCCTCCAGGCACAACATGCCTTTTCTCTCTGCTGCTGCTCAATAGCACCAGCAGCCTGCTCGCTCTCACTCTCCCATCGCTTTCATTCTGCAGAGCGGCCTTTGCCAACGAGCTGCAGGGAGTGTGTCAGAGTGAGTGTGTGTCAATGCAGTGAGTGTGTATGTTGTGTGACTGTGCGTGTCTCTCTCTGGATATGCCGTGTGACTAACCTGGGACTAGATGGGACAGGGCCAGCCTGATGCATGCTTTTTACACTGACCTGGGAATGGTAAAAGCACAAGTCTGCTGTCCTAAATGCCTAAAGCGGTGAGTAACAAGTCACACTCAATTGCTTAGCTCAATTAAATTTCAATGTTTTTTCTGTATTTTTGTGAGGCAGGGAACTGCTTTCGGGTTTGCACCAGTTTTTACTGGTCGTTTTAGATCTGGTTTAGTTTGTATGTGCACCATGTATGCTCGACCACACCAAGATTTCTGCAGCAAGACTCAAAGCTGATAATGACGGTGTGTGTGTGCATGGCGTGTGTGTGTGTGAGTTGACGTTGTTCCAATGAGGGGTCGCTGACTGCACCACTGGTTGATTGTGTCGTGTTCCAGACGTTGGTGTCCCTCAGGGCTGCGTCTAAGGGACTATGTCATTGTCAGCCCCTCCTCACCTCCCCCCACCCGGGCTATGTTGCGGCAGAGGTGTCTTTCTTGCGTTCTTCTTAACGACCCTACTGTACCAGAGCAGCGTTTCCCCTATATGTATTCATCAGCGGCGCACCGCTGCAGGTATTGACTAATACAAACAACACAACATTATGCATTTCATTCAACTGTCTTCCTTGACCACTCATTGAAGCACTGCTTTCTCTTCTGTATGATCAAATCTATGCTGCCTCGCTTTCGCCCCCTGCTGTCCTCCGGGACTGTCTTGCCTAAGAATGGCTCACTCTGACTCTGCAACAATACGCACACTTCAACACCAACACCCACCGCAATAGTGAATAACCCAGAATAATAACATACACACTCCAGTAATGTCCTATGTGTACCTCAGTAATGATCCTTGTTGGAGGAGGATTCAGTCAGGTCTGGTTCCAAACTGCAGCGGGCACACACACACACACACACACACACACACACACACACACACACACACAAACACACAAACACACAGAGACCTGTTATTACAGCACAGTCTCTGAAGACACAACTCTGTAATGTCCTCTGGAGCGGTGGAAACTATCAGAAGAGTATTCCAGCCAGATGTGTATGGTTAGGGTAGAGGGAGGACAGTGGTTTTAAGGGGTCCTGGGGTGAGGGGGAGGCGTTCTGGGGTTTACAAGCTGAGAGGTTGTCAAAAACAAAATGAGAGGGTTCGACCCCGGCCTCGTCGTCGGGTTCTGCTGTCGACAGAGGAATGAAGTGTGGAGCACGCACCCCTGAGACTAGTGGTGGGAAGAGGGCTCTGATGGGACGCCAGAGTGATTTATGGGTAATGTGCAGGTCACAGAGCTCCCATGGTGCAGAAAGCCATCATTCTGACTGAGAAGGTCCAGGGGAATGTCGAGGTCCTGGTGTCAACTAGGTACCGGTGCGCCCTCATAGCCCTATGGAAGGTGTCTTCTAGAGCCAGTTGTTAAAGCCATCCCTCCCTCAGCTGTTAACCTCTGCTGTGTGTGTGTGTGTGTGTGTGTGTGTGTGTGTGTGTGTGTGTGTGTGTGTGTGTGTGTGTGTGTGTGCGTGTGCGTGCGTGCGTATCCCTAGACTCAGGCTTGGTCTAAGCCAGCAGCTGTCATCTTGAGGAGGTTGGGGAAGCTAAGAGAAACTAAGAGGAGCGTCTCTCCAGGCCTAATATACACAGCCCAGTCAGACTCGCCTGAGCACTAACTCAAGCTCTCTCACACGCTGGGAGATTTTTTTGTGCGCGTGTGTGCGCTTGTGTGTACTTGTGTGTGTGTGTGCACTTGTGTGCCCTGGCTCTAACAGTGGACCAGCTGTCTGTGACCAGACCCGACCCAGTGTTGCTGTGGAAACCAGAGGAGAAAACAACAAATTAGGAATTTTCCCCAGAATGACTGCAGCTCGGCCAAACTAGCTCTGTGACAAACTCATCTCATCACATCACATGGTGCCTATACAACACCTACTCACATACAGTGCCTTGCAAAAGTATTCGGCCCCCTTAAACTTTGCGACCTTTTGACACATTTCAGGCTTCAAACATAAAGATATAAAACTGTATTTTTTTGTGAAGAATCAACAACAAGTGGGACACAATCATGAAGTGGAACGACATTTATTGGATATTTCAAACTTTTTTAACAAATCAAAAACTGAAAAATTGGGCGTGCAAAATTATTCAGCCCCCTTAAGTTAATACTTTGTAGCGCCACCTTTTACTGCGATTACAGCTGTAAGTCGCTTGGGGTATGTCTCTATCAGTTTTGGACATCGAGAGACTGAAATTTTTTCCCATTCCTCCTTGCAAAACAGCTCGAGCTCAGTGTGGTTGGATTGGAGCATTTGTGAACAGCAGTTTTCAGTTCTTTCCACAGATTCTCGATTGGATTCAGGTCTGGACTTTGACTTGGCCATTCTAACACCTGGATATGTTTATTTTTGAACCATTCCATTGTAGATTTTGCTTTATGTTTTGGATCATTGTCTTGTTGGAAGACAAATCTCCGTCCCAGTCTCAGGTCTTTTGCAGACTCCATCAGGTTTTCTTCCAGAATGGTCCTGTATTTGGCTCCATCCATCTTCCCATCAATTTTAACCATCTTCCCTGTCCCTGCTGAAGAAAAGCAGGCCCAAACCATGATGCTGCCACCACCATGTTTGACAGTGGGGATGGTGTGTTCAGCTGTGTTGCGTTTACGCCAAACATAACGTTTTGCATTGTTGCCAAAAAGTTCAATTTTGGTTTCATCTGACCAGAGCACCTTGCCATACCAGGCAGTGATGCTCTTGATGGTGCAGCTGTAGAATCTTTTGAGGATCTGAGGACCCATGCCAAATCTTTTCAGTCTCCTGAGGCTTTGTTATGCCCTCTTCACAACTGTCTTGGTGTGTTTGGACCATGATAGTTTGTTGGTGATGTGGACACCAAGGAACCTGAAGCTCTCAACCTGCTCCACTACAGCCCCTTCGATGAGAACGGGGGCGTACTCGCTCCTCCTTTTCCTGTAGTCCACAATCATCTCCTTTGTCTTGATCACGTTGAGGGAGAGGTTGTTGTCCTGGCACCACACAGCCAGGTGTCTGACCTCCTCCCTATAGGCTGTATCATCGCTGTTGGTGATCAGGCCACTGTTGTGTCATCAGCAAACTTGATAATGGTGTTGGAGTCGTGCCTGGCCATGCAGTTACGAGTGAACAGGGAGTACAGGAGGGGCCTGAGCATGCACCAGCTGTTATTTACTGCTGTTATTTGCAAATAGACACAGACCGCCACCCCTTGTCTTACCGGAGGCAGCTGTTCTATCTTTCCGATGCACAGAACCCAGCCAGCTGTATGTTATCCATGTTGTTGTTCAGCCACGACTCAGTGAAACATAAGATATTACAGTTTTTAATGTCATGTTGGTAGGATAGCCTTGATCGGCACTCATCCATTTTGTTATCCAATGATTGCACGTTGGCTAATAGAACTGATGGTAGAGGGGGATCCTTACAAGGCACCCCCAAAGCTTCCGGCGCCATCATCATCATATTAATGAAGCCTCCGGCGCCATCATCATCATATTAATGAAGCTTCCGGTGCCATCATCATCATATTAATGAAGCATTTAGTGACATCATCATCATATTAATGAAGCATTTGGTGACATCATCATCATATTAATGAAGCATTTGGTGACATCATCATCATCATAGTAATGAAGCATTTGGTGACATCATCATCATAGTAATGAAGCATTTGGTGACATCATCATCATATTAATGAAGCATTTGGTGACATCATCATCATATTAATGAAGCATTTGGTGACATCATCATCATATTAATGAAGCATTTGGTGACATCATCATAGTAATGAAGCATTTGGTGACATCATCATCATATTAATGAAGCATTTGGTGACATCATCATAGTAATGAAGCATTTGGTGACATCATCATCATAGTAATGAAGCATTTGGTGACATCATCATCATAGTAATGAAGCATTTGGTGACATCATCATCATAGTAATGAAGCATTTGGTGACATCATCATCATAGTAATGAAGCATTTGGTGACATCATCATCATATTAATGAAGCTTCCGGCGACATCATCATCATAGTAATGAAGCATTTGGTGACATCATCATCATATTAATGAAGCTTCCGGCGACATCATCATCATAGTAATGAAGCATTTGGTGACATCATCATCATATTAATGAAGCATTTGGTGACATCATCATCATATTAATGAAGCCTCCGGTGCCATCATCATCATGTTAATGAAGCTTCCGGCGCCATCATCATCATATTAATGAAGCCTCCGGCGCCATCATCATCATATTAATGAAGCTTCCGGCGCCATCATCATCATATTAATGAAGCTTCCGGCGCCATCATCATCATATTAATGAAGCCTCCGGTGCCATCATCATCATATTAAGGAAGCCTCCGGTGCCATCAACATCATATTAATGAAGCTTCCGGTGCCATCATCATCATATTAATGAAGCTTCCGGCGCCATCATCATCATATTAATGAAGCTTCCGGTGCCATCATCATCATATTAATGAAGCTTCCGGTGCCATCATCATCATATTAATGAAGCTTCCGGTGCCATCATCATCATATTAATGAAGCTTCCGGTGCCATCATCATCATATTAATGAAGCTTCCGGCGCCATCATCATCATATTAATGAAGCTTCCGGCGCCATCATCATCATATTAATGAAGCCTCCGGTGCCATCATCATCATATTAATGAAGCTTCCGGTGCCATCATCATCATATTAATGAAGCTTCCGGCGCCATCATCATCATATTAATGAAGCTTCCGGTGCCATCATCATCATATTAATGAAGCTTCCGGTGCCATCATCATCATATTAATGAAGCTTCCGGCGCCATCATCATCATATTAGTGAAGCTTCCGGCGCCATCATCATCATATTAATGAAGCTTCCGGCGCCATCATCATCATCATATTAATGAAGCCTACGGTGCCATCATCATCATATTAATGAAGCTTCCGGCGCCATCATCATCATATTAATGAAGCCTCCGGCGCCATCCTCATCATATTAATGAAGCTTCCGGCGCCATCATCATCATATTAATGAAGCCTCCGGCGCCATCATCATCATATTAATGAAGCTTCCGGCGCCATCATCATCATATTAATGAAGCTTCCGGCGCCATCATCATCATATTAATGAAGCTTCCGGTGCCATCATCATCATATTAAGGAAGCCTCCGGTGCCATCAACATCATATTAATGAAGCTTCCGGTGCCATCATCATCATATTAATGAAGCTTCCGGCGCCATCATCATCATATTAATGAAGCTTCCGGTGCCATCATCATCATATTAATGAAGCTTCCGGTGCCATCATCATCATATTAAGGAAGCTTCCGGTGCCATCATCATCATATTAATGAAGCTTCCGGTGCCATCATCATCATATTAATGAAGCCTCCGGTGCCATCATCATCATATTAATGAAGCTTCCGGTGCCATCATCATCATATTAATGAAGCTTCCGGCGCCATCATCATCATATTAATGAAGCTTCCGGTGCCATCATCATCATATTAATGAAGCTTCCGGTGCCATCATCATCATATTAATGAAGCTTCCGGCGCCATCATCATCATATTAATGAAGCTTCCGGCGCCATCATCATCATATTAATGAAGCTTCCGGCGCCATCATCATCATCATCATATTAATGAAGCCTACGGTGCCATCATCATCATATTAATGAAGCTTCCGGCGCCATCATCATCATATTAATGAAGCCTCCGGCGCCATCCTCATCATATTAATGAAGCTTCCGGCGCCATCATCATCATATTAATGAAGCCTCCGGCGCCATCATCATCATATTAATGAAGCCTCCGGCGCCATCATCATCATATTAATGAAGCTTCCGGTGCCATCATCATCATATTAATGAAGCTTCCGGTGCCATCATCATCATATTAATGAAGCTTCCGGCGCCATCATCATCATATTAATGAAGCCTCCGATGCCATCATCATCATATTAATGAAGCTTCCGGTGCCATCATCATCATATTAATGAAGCATTTGGTGACATCATCATCATATTAATGAAGCCTCCGGTGCCATCATCATCATATTAAGGAAGCCTCCGGTGCCATCAACATCATATTAATGAAGCTTCCGGTGCCATCATCATCATATTAATGAAGCTTCCGGCGCCATCATCATCATATTAATGAAGCCTCCGGCGCCATCATCATCATATTAATGAAGCTTCCGGTGCCATCATCATCATATTAATGAAGCTTCCGGTGCCATCATCATCATATTAATGAAGCCTCCGGTGCCATCATCATCATATTAATGAAGCTTCCGGTGCCATCATCATCAAATTAATGAAGCCTCCGGCGCCATCATCATCATATTAATGAAGCTTCCGGCGCCTTCATCATCATATTAATGAAGCATTTGGTGACATCATCATCATAGTAATGAAGCATTTGGTGACATCATCATCATAGTAATGAAGCATTTGGTGACATCATCATCATCATATTAATGAAGCATTTGGTGACATCATCATAGTAATGAAGCATTTGGTGACATCATCATCATATTAATGAAGCTTCCGGCGACATCATCATCATAGTAATGAAGCATTTGGTGACATCATCATCATAGTAATGAAGCATTTGGTGACATCATCATCATATTAATGAAGCATTTGGTGACATCATCATCATATTAATGAACCATTTGGTGACATCATTGTTCCCTCTGTTTCTGCTCCACTGTAGAGATATTTAATGCCGTCGTAATGCCCAATTGAACTTCCCTCCTCTCTCCACAGTCCACACACACACACACACACTCATAATGGAGCTCTGTGTACCTCAGCACAATGCCACGGAGCCTCCATTTAGTGTCTATTGGGTAATAAACAGCTCCAGGCTCATTCCAACAGGCAGCACTCAGTCTAGAGCCTGATCTAGACACACACACCACACATACCAAGCTCCCTGAATATCTGTGGTGAATATCTGTGGCAACTCCTCATCGTCCTCTCTGGTTCAGGGTTTTTGTTGTTTTGGCTCGTTTTTTCATGTGACCTGAATATGTTTTTAATATTAAATGTCATGCAATGCAAATGTCCTACAATGTGTCCTACAATGTGTCCTACAATGTGCCCTACAATGTGACCTACAGTACTATATATGTTCCCCCAACCCCCCAACTCTCCCTCCATACTCTCAAATCACTAACTATGTCCATCCTAAAATGTGCATCATAACTGTCACCATGTGACCCTACGTCCAAAACGCTGTGCTTTACGTGTATGAATGAATGGGGATGTGAGTTTCCTCAAGACTTCAGTGAATGACACCCACACCACAATGTTGTTTCATAAAGGTTGGAAAAGAGCAATTGAAGACTTAATAGATTTGTAGGCTAGTACCCCTCTTGTGTGTGGATATGGGTCACTGGGCTATGGCTAGGGTTCTGGGGGTCCCTGTACGACAGTGTGTCTTGGACTTCCTGTGACGTCCCCTCTCTCCCTCTCAGTCTCGGGAGCAGTCTGATGATGAGCAGACAGAGGACTCAATGAAGTTCAAACGGCTCCACAAGCTGGTCAACTCTACCCGCCGCGTCAGGAAGAAACTCATCAAGGTGGAAGAGGGCAAGAAACACGGCTCCGAAGGTACGGCACATGTCCATAGGGATTTCTGAATACACCGTTTGAGTTAGTATGGACTCCATACTGTATATTCAGAAATCTCGTAACAGAAATTCTGTAACAGAAATTCCATTTTTCCGCAGCACTTTGTAAACATTCAGTGGAAATGTGAATGGGATAGAAGTGTTTTTGCTCTTTTTGAGGTTACTATGTAATGGATAAATTATGTGATGTTCCTCTCCTCCCTGAAGATTCTCTGAGCTTGGAGGCATCCCCTACCTGTGAGGACAACACAGCCTTGTACACAGGGGTCCTGAAGAAGTCCAGCCTGCCCCAGGATGCCTCCATGTCCTCCCTGACCCAGGACCAGCTCTCTCTGGATGGGGACACAGACAGCCTGACCACCTCCCCTTCCACCAGCAGCCTGGACACTACCTGGTCCGGACACAAGCTGGTCAAGGCCTTCTCTAAGTCCAGCAGCACCCACGGCCTCATCCGGCCTCCCAGGAGACTCGCTGCTGGGCCTGAGGGTTTGGGAGCCGTCGGGGTGGGAGGTAGTGGATCCTCGTTCTCAGAGCTGGACGGCTGTGGTGCCGAGGCCGAAGAGAAGGTGTCGCACTCCATGACGGAGGGCGAGATGCGGAAAGCCCTGACCTCTCTCTCCCATGGGGTAAGTAATGACACACTCTACGGTTTCTACGGCCTCACCCGGCCACGCCCCAAACCACACCCCCAGCCCTGCCTCCTTGTTGCCCTCGATGATGTCTCCCAAGGTAGCCCCAAACACGCCCGTCACCACACCAGCTGGCTCAGGAAGCCTGACCCCAATTATGCCTACTCCACCAAACACCTGCTCTACCAGCGCTCCCGGAACTGTGTCAAAACACCAGGGGTGCCCTCCTCCTGTTCCTCCCCCTCGCCCCCCGCCCGCTGTGACCTGGCCAAGGCTAAAGGTGGTACGCTGGGTGGAGGGGGGTGTGGGGGCTGGGCATTCCCCCCTCGCAGGCTCCGTGGCCGGACGGCGGTGAGCGAACTGAATATTACGTACGTGGTGGAGCGCAGCCTCTACGGCCACCTCAACTGGGCCCAGCTGGTCCGGCCCGTCACCCTCAGCCGTGCCGAACGCCGCTGCCTATTGGAGGAGGACAGGGATGCGGACAGGAAGTGGGCGGCCAGCGTGGACCGCTGCACCAAGCGCGTGCTCTTACGCATCCAGCAGAAGTCTGTGAGTTCTACTGTACAGCAGGGCGGGGGCGGGCTAGGCAGCGCCTCCGCCTGGCCAGGCGGACCAAGGCACCTCCAAGGCTGCAGAGTAACCCTGAGGCTTAGATACAGACACAGGGTGGATGATGTTTCCTTCTTCTCTGCTTTAATCCAGCAAGAAGGGTAGTTTAACAGAGACTCCATAAAGAAACAGAACATTACACAATCTTTAAATATGAAAGCTTTTGGCGTCTTAGTTCATTTGAATGTGAAATGAAATAGTAATGGGGTGTTCCACTTAGGAGGTTAACAGTGGATACCAGTGTAACAGCAGAGGATGTATAACTGGCATTTGAAAATGTCACCCAGCCCAAACCCTGTCGGGAGTCTGCTGAGTCAGAACAGACTGAAGAGACAGAGACACGGTTGTGGAAGAGACAGAGACACAGTTGTGTTGGGTCACTGCTCAGGGGCTGACAGACACACTTGACAGACACATTCTCTCTCGTTTCTTCTTTCTAGCTTTCTCCATCCTTTTCTATCCCTCCCTCCTCTTAGCTTCTCTCTCCTCTGTGTGTCTGGGTTCAGTAGAAGGGGAACAGAGTGATCTCTTTTCCAGCTCAGTGTGAAAGAAAAGGAAAAAGATCTGGGACTGTGACAGTGGCCATAAGCCCAGCTAGATGGTCTGGACTGGCCAGGCCAAACAAGCCTCCACATATCATTGAGACAGATGTAATGATAAGGTTTGGTCAGTGTGTGAAAGTTTGATCACATGTCAATACAAATCTAGCATGGAAGTTTTAGTGTTGATAGTAGGAATCCTACTGAAAGAGAATCTAGATCGACACAGTGAAGTTAAACAGAGATATTCTGCAGCCTTGAAGAAGCCTGAATACTGGCTTTCACTTGTCAATCATTGGATGTGGTTCTTCATCCATAGACATTTTTATTCATTCCTTCAGTTCTCTTTTTTGGGGTTTTATCTTTTTGATCGTGCCTTCGTCGGCATGGTTACAGATGTAGTGGAATTTTCTTTCTCTTTTTTTTTATTTTTTACTGTCATGTGGAAGATGGTTTTCTGAGTGCATGACCATTCCATTGAATATATCCACCAGCATCGCTCCATCTGTAGACTTCTTTTTGGACGCCTTCTCAATTGCTTCTCTTTGCCACACTTTGGAACTGCGGATATGGACACGATAGAGACGGGGGTCTCACACATACCATAAAACAAGTCATCTCAAGGATGAAACGAAACCTGGGACTGTTGTCGGAAACTGCTAGCGTAAATTAGGAATGCCCTGTAACGGGAAGAGCAGATTTAATTAGTAACACTTCACTACCTGAGATACTATATATGGGGTGTGTATGCATCAGTGCTTTTGCTTCTTAGTACAATTCTAACCCAAAGAGAGGCCTGGAGGTCAAAACTAGTTCAATTATAAAACAACCTATCATTCTCCTCCGCAATAACTTCCTCATACCCTCATGGCTGGTTCTATCTTTATCAAATGGAGAGAGAATCTAGATAACCCCCTGCATATCCCTCAGTCTGATACATTATATTTTCTGTGAGAAGTTACCTCTCCTAACCTCCCGCCAATCCTCCCCTTTCTATAACCTAACCCAGTGTAAAGGTATTCATATCTCAATGTTTGTGTTTCCAGAGAACCTACCTTCGTAATTAAACCCAAGGGAATGGTTGCGTTGGGCCATAGTTTGTTATATTTCAGTGTGACCACATCTAACCAAATTATTTCATTTAATTTCACTCTGTGCTTGCTTCCCATTAAAGTAACATAAACTTGCAGAATAACAGTGACTCCCATTCAATTCTCCATGGATGATCAAACATCTCGTTTAAATTTGATCACACAATAACTAATGTACATTATGTAATAAACAGAAATACATTTCAGTTTCACATCACGTCACTTCTGTTGCCCGTCCCATATGAGGCCATTACATGACATACACGTACAGCCAGGCGGTAACTCTCACAAACCCATATATAACATACAGCCCTGAATCATCCTGTTGCCATTATGACTCCGCCAAGCATGAATCATTGTGATTTGACTCATACTGGGCATGGATGAGAGTTGATGTCATTTGAATAGATTCTAATTTATTTTAATTCTGTCTCGTTCAAAATCTTTCCTACCTCTCTCTCTTTCGCTCTCTCTTTCTTTTTCGCTCTCTCTGACTCTCTCTCTCTTTCTCTCTCTCTCTGACTCTTTCTCTCTGACTCTCTCTCTCTGACTCTCTCTTTCTCTCTGACTCTCCTCTTCTCTTTGACTCTCTCTCTCTCTCTCTCTCTCTCTGACTCTCTCTCTGGCTCTCCTTCCTCTCCCTTTAACAGAGGACATGTAGTTTTGGAGGGTTTGACCTGTCCAACAGGTCACTCCATGTGGTCAGTGCAGGCTCAGAGCACAATGTAAGTACTACCACATTACTGATGACTCAGGGTTGAGGGGGCGCAATGCTGAGAGAAGTGGACTCAAACACATTCTCTCTCTCTTTCTGTCTCTGTTTTCTCTTTCCACTCTCCCTCCTTCCTTCTCTCAGAGTAAGGATCCAGAGGCTGTATACCGGGAGGTAGTCAAGTCTCCCAACACGTCTCGTATCTCTCTGGGGAAGAAGGTCAAGTCCGTCAAAGAGACCATGAGAAAACGCATGTCCAAGAAGTACAGCAGCTCACTGTCTGAACAGGTACACACACACATACACACACACACACACACACACACACACACACACACACACACACACAGGCATTCAAACCTATAATTCACAAAGTTTCAAGTTTCATAGAATAAAATGGCTTGATCCTAGTTGACTGAATTCTCCCCATTGTTGTTCTGCTCTCATTATGGGCTCTACATGTGTGCATGTGTGTGCTTGTGTGTGTGTGTGGACATGTTTCTGTTGGTTACAAAGTAGACACCCAGCTCTCTCACACACAAACAGATGTGTGACACACACATACACACAGTCAGACGTCACACACACGCAGCTGGGAATTTTTTGGAGCTGTCCACACTCGGGTCTCAGCTTTCTCAGGCCCAGGATTGGACTCTAGGTGGAGGGTAGGGTGTGTTTAGGAGGGTCTGAGCTCATCCAGTGAGGCAAGCATCCCACAGGCCAGGCCAGAGCTCTAAGACATGGGGGCTTTGGCTCTGGGACTGTGTGTGTGTGTGTGTGTGTGTGTGTGTGTGTGTGTGTGTGTGTGTGTGTGTGTGTGTGTGTGTGTGTGTGTGTGTGTGTGTGTGTGTGTGTGTGTGTGTGTGTGTGTGTGTGTGTGGCATTGGCATTCATACCATATTCACATTGTCAAATATCACAATACAGTATGGGTTTTGGCCTGGTATCTAGGCTGTCAGAGGGTACGCTAAGTAAGCCTTGGGAGTGGCACAATCTGTTGACTGTGCGCTGAAAACTTGTTCCCTCTGCGATAAACAGAAGAGATTTTTGGAACTTCAGTCCTTTGACCCAGAAAAAGGTTGAATTAGTCATGAATGTGTTGCTTGGAAGGAGCGGGTAGGAGACTTGATGAGCTCTAACTTTAGTGAGGCTATTTTACATGCCACGCTGCCATCTAGTGGCTGTGGTGAATTCTCCTTCAGTAAAGCTACTGTTATGTTTTATTTTTTTAAATATTTTTTTCACCTTTATTTAACCAGGTAGGACAGTTGAGAACAAGTTCTTATTTATAACTGTGACCTGGCCAAGATAAAGCAAAGCAGTGCGACAAAAACAACAACACAGAGTTACACATAAACAAACGTACAGTCAATAACACAAAATAAAAGAAAAATAGAAAAAGCTATGTACAGTGTGTGCAAATGTAGAAGAGTAGGGAGGTAAGCAATAAATAGGCCCTAGAGGCTAAAATAATTACAATTTAGCATTAACACTGGAGTGATAGATGTGCAGATGATGATGTGCAAGTAGAGATACTGGGTTGCAAAAGAGCAAGTGGGTAAGTAATAATATGGGAAGGCGGTAGTTGGGTGTGCTGTTTACAGATTGGCTGTGTACAGGTACAGTGATCGGTAAGCTGCTCAGACAGCTGATGCTTAAAGTTGGTGAGGGAGATATAAGTCTCCAGCTTCAGTGATTTTTGCAATTTGTTCCAATCATTGGCAGCAGAGAACTGGAAGGAAAGGCGGACAAAGGAAGTGTTGGCTTTGGGGATGACCAGTGCAATATACCTGCTGGAACGCATGCTATGGGTGGGTGTTGCTATGGTGACCAGTGAGCTGAGATAAAGCGGGGCTTTACCTAGCAAAGACTTATAGATGACCTGGAGCCAGTGGGTTTGGCGACGAATATGAAGCGAGGGCCAGCCAACGAGAGCATACAGGTTGCAGTGGTGGGTAGTATATGGGACTTTGGTGATAAAACGGATGGCACTGTGATA
Organism: Oncorhynchus mykiss; assembly: GCF_013265735.2. Lineage (NCBI taxonomy): Eukaryota > Metazoa > Chordata > Actinopteri > Salmoniformes > Salmonidae > Oncorhynchus > Oncorhynchus mykiss. Next base: position 26,038,642 of record NC_048568.1, read on the forward strand.
GACTACATCCAGTTTGCTGAGTAGAGTGTTGGGGGCTATTTTGTAAATGACATTGCCGAAGTCAAGGATCGGTAGGACAGTCAGTTTTACGAGGGTATGTTTGGCGGCATGAGTGAAGGAGGCTTTGTTGCGAAATAGGAAGTTGATTCTAGATTTAATGTTGGATTGGAGATGCTTAATGTGAGTCTGGAAGGAGAGTTTATAGTCTAACCAGACACCTAGGTATTTGTAGTTGTCCACATATTCTAGGTCACAACCGTCCAGAGTAGTGATGCTAGTCGGGCGGGAGGTTGCGGGCAGCAATCGTTTGAAGAGCATTCACTTAGTTTTACTAGCATTTAAGAGCATTTGGAGGCCATGGAAGGAGTGTTGTATGGCATTGAAGCTCTTTTGGAGGTTTGTTAGCACAGTGTCCAAAGAAGGGCCAGATGTATACAGAATGGTGTTGTCTGTGTAGAGGTGGATCAGAGAATCACCAGCAGCAAGAGTGACATCATTGATATATACAGAGAAAAGAGTCGGCCCGAGAATTGAACCCTGTGGTACCCCCATAGAGACTGCCAGAGGTCCGGACAACTGGCCCTCCGATTTGAAACACTGAACTCTATCTGTGAAGTAGTTGGTGAACCAGGCAAGGCAGTCATTTGAGAAGCCAAGGCTACTGAGTCTGTCGATAAGAATGCTGTGATTGACAGAATCGAAAGCCTTGGCCAGGTCGATGAAGACGGCTGCACAGTACTGTCTTTTATCGATGGTAGTTATGATATCGCTTAGGACCTTGAGCGTGGCGGAGGTGTACCCATGTCCAGCTCTGAAATTGGGGATCTCAGACGAAACAAAATAGAGGTTGAATAGGCTAGTAATAGGGGTTGCAACAATTTCGGCGGATAAATTTAGAAAGAGAGGGTCCAGGTTGTCTAGCCCAGCTGATTTGTAGGGATCCAGATTTTGCAGAACATTAGCTGTCTGGATTTGGGTGAAGGAGAAGCGAGGGGGGGGGGGGGCAAGTTGCCGCAGGGGGTGCTGAGATGTTGGCCAGGGTAGGGGTAGCCAGGTGGAAAGCATGGCCAGCCGTGGAAAATGCTTCTTTAAATTATCGATTATCAATCAAATCAAATGTTATTTGTCACATACACATGGTTAGCAGATGTTAATGCGAGTGTAGCGAAATGCTTGTGCTTCTAGTTCCGACAATGCAGTAATAACCAATGAGTAATCTAACCTAACAATTCAAAAACTACTACCTTATACACACAAGTGTAAAGGGATAAAGAATATGTACAGTACATAAAGATATATGAATGAGTGATGGTACAGAACGGCATAGGCAAGATGCAGTAGATGGTATCGAGTACAGTATATACATATGAGATGAGTAATGTAGGGTATGTAAACAAAGTGGCATAGTTTAAAGTGGCTAGTGATACATAAAGATGCAGTAGATGATATAGAGTACGGTATATACATATACACTGCTTCAGCACACTCTGCAAACCCGGATGTCCTAGCCATGTCTGAATCCTGGCTTAGGAAGGCCACCAAAAATCCAGACATTTCCATCCCTAGCTATAAAATTTTCTGACAAGATAGAACTGCCAAAGGGGGCAAAGTTGTAATCTACTGCAGAGATAGGGAACTGTCACCACTGATAAATCTATGATAATCGACGGGACAGTAGTGGAGAGGGTAGTAAGTTTTAAGTTCCTCGGCGTACACATCACAGACAAACTGAATTGGTCCACCCGCACAGACAGCGTCGTGAAGAAGGAGCAGCAGCGCCTCTTCAACCTCAGGAGGCTGAAGAAATTTGGCTTATCACCAAAAGCACTCACAAACATCTACAGATGCACAATCGAGAGCATCCTGTCGGGCTGAATCACCGCCTGGTACGGCAACTGCTCCGGCCACAACCGTAAGGCTCTCCAGAGGGTAGTGAGGTCTGCACAATGCATCACCGGGGGCAAACTACCTGCCCTCCAGGACACCTACACCACCCGATGTCACAGGAAGGCCATAAAAATCATCAAGGACAACAACCACCCGAGCCACTGCCTGTTCACCCCGCTATCATCCAGAAGGCGAGGTCAGTACAGGTGCATCAAAGCAGGGACCGAGAGACTGAAAAACAGCTTCTATCTCAATGCCATCAGACTGTTAAACAGCCACCACTAACATTGAATGGCTGCTGCCAACACACTGACTAAACTCCAGCCACTTTAATAATGGAAATTGATGTAAAAATATCACTAGCCACTTTAAACAATGCTACTTAATATAATGTTTACATACCCTACATTACTCATCTCAACAAACTTAGGGAGGAGGCTTCTAATGTTAACATGCATGAAACCAATGCTTTTCCGGTTACAGAAGTCAACAAATGAGAGCGCCTGGGGAATGGGAGTGATGCTGGGGGCTGCACGGGTTAACCTCTGCATCACCAGAGGAACAAAGGAGGAGTAGGATAAGAGTATGGCTAAAGGCTAAAAGAACTGGACGTCTAGTGCGTTCAGAACAGAGTAAAAGGAGCAGGTTTCTGGGCGCGGAACAATAGATTCAAGGCATAATGTACAGACAAGAGTATGGTAGGATGTGAGTACAGTGGAAATAAGCCTAGGCATTGAGTGACGTTGAGAGCAGTTTTGTCTCTAGAGGCACCATTTAAGCCAGGTGCAGTCACCGCCTGTGTGGGGGGTGTAACATAAGGACATAAGGCATATTGCGCAGGGCTGGAGGCTCTACAGTGAAATAAGATAAAAAATTACTAACCAAAACCGCAATAGACAAGGCATATTTTGTCATTAGGGAGAGGCATGTGTAGCCAAGTGATCATAGGGTCCAGTGAGTAGCTAGGTGAGCTGGAGGCACGGCGATTCAGACAGCTAGCAGGCCGGAGATAGCAGCAGGCTAGCAGATGGGCCTCAGGGGAACCTCGCAACGAGACAGTCTTATGATATCCCCTCGGACGTTTACATTGGTAGACCAGTCGTGATGGATCGGCGGGGCTCCGTGTCGGCAGCAAAGGGTCCAGGCCAATTGGCAAAAGAGGTAATTGAAGCCCAGGGATTGCTTGATGGAATTTCTTTGGGTAGCCGTGAGAATGGCCTAGTTCAAGGCTAACTCCAGGCTAACTGGTGCTTGCTTCAAGACGTTAGATAGGAGTAGCCACTCGGATAGCTGCTAGCTAGCTGTGATGATCCGCAGTAAAGGTTCAGAGCTTGCGATAGGATTCCGGAGAGAAGAGCAGTCCGATATGCTCTGGGTAGATATCGCACTGTGCAGGCTGGCAGGAGCTGCCTGGGCTGAGGTGATGACCGCTAGCTTCTGAAGGGGATTCCGGTTCAAAAGTGTAAAAAATAGCAGATCCTTACCACACTGGGTGAGGCTGGTTGCAGGAGAGTATGTTCAGTCCGTAGATGGAAAAATAATACACATATATACGAAGAAAAACAAAATATACAAAGGACGGGACAAGACAATCAAAACAGACATCCCCACTGCTACACCATCTTGGAATATATGACTGATACTGTATCACGTTGACATCTGTTTCTCTCTCCATCTCTTTCTTCATCTCTCTCTCTCTCTCTCTCTCACACCCCTCTGCTCTCCACTTCTACCTTTCTGCCCCACTCCCCTCCCACCCTCCAGTCGAGCCCAGACGGGACTCCCAGCTCCCCCCAGTCCCCTCAGCCAGATACAGACTCTCTGGAGAAACCCAAGCTAAAGGCTGGAGGATCAGTGGAGAGCCTCCGGAGCTCCCTCAGTGGACAAAGCTCCATGAGTAAGAACTCTGTGTGTGTGTGTGTGTGTGTGTGTGTGTGTGTGTGTGTGTGTGTGTGTGTGTGTGTGTGTGTGTGTCTGGCAATGTGTGTGTGTGTGTGCATGTGTGCGTGTGTGTGTGTGGTACAGTACACATTAAGTGCGACACAACGGGGCACTGTCATTACATCTCTCTGGCAACATTCTTATACAGACTTAACCCCTTATCAAGCCTGCTGTGTCAGCTAGTATACATCTCATCATCATTGTTATGATCTGAACTCCCAAGTTATAGCTCCGTGTCACAACCACACCTACTCCCATTGGAGGGTTCAGAGATGACATGTGACATCATCTGGGCCTATCTGGTGAAAGCTTCTTCTCACGTTGTGACTGACCATGATCTTACCCTGGCATGTGTTCTGACAACTTGCCTAGTTAAATAAGGTTAAAAAAAAGATAGAAGTTGTCTGAACACATGTATAATTATTCTGTCTGTCTCTCGTGTCTTGAGGTTAGAGTTAGACTAAGGTCTGTGAGGGCTGGGTTGATGTTTGTTAGTTAGTTAATGAGAGAGTGTCCCTTGTTGACTGGTGTTGGCCTGGGCCCCTAGGGCCGGAGAGGCTGAGACACAAGCTAATTATTAAATAGGAAGGCTTTTCTCTCTGCTTCCTACACTCATCATTACAGATCAGACATCCAGAGAGACATCTATGGGTAGACAGCAGCACGTTATATACACACTGGCTACAAGTGATAGGCTGTTATTAATGTGTATTCACACATACTCTGGCTTTGTGTGAATAGATGAGTACATCTAACTCTGTCATTTAAAATAAATTGATTTTCACTTGCTCAGTTTCAAAACACTCAAATCACATGAATATTGAATATATCTATTTGGATGATATGAAATGTATATCTGTGGTTTGACTGTATGTGGTCCTTGCATTGTGTGTTCCAGGTGGTCAGACGGTCAGCACCACAGACTCGTCAGCCAGTAACAGAGAGAGTGTTAAGTCTGAGGATGGAGATGACGAGGAGCCTCCCTACAGAGGGCCCTTCTGTGGCAGGGCGCGAGTACACACTGACTTCACCCCTAGCCCCTACGATTCCGATTCCCTCAAACTAAAGGTAACATACACTTACTGACCTCCACACGTATAAACACACAGTCCCTACGGTACTAACTCTCTCAAATGAAGGGCAACACACAGACACTAATTGACTCATAAGCACAACCCTGAATTCTATACACCCTCAACACACCGTATTCACACACACACACACACACACACACACACACACACACACACACACACACACACACACACACACACTTGATGGCTGATAGTTTTAGCGTTTTCTCATGTGAATGTGCTTTGTGTCTTCCAGAAAGGGGATGTGATCGACATCATCAGTAAGCCACCCATGGGGACGTGGATGGGCCTGCTCAATAACAAGGTGGGCACCTTTAAGTTCATCTATGTGGACGTGCTGAGTGAGGAGGAGGAGAAGCCCAAGAGACCCGTGAGGAGAAGGAGGAAGGGCAGACCTCCCAAACCCACCTCTGTAGAAGAGCTGCTGGAACGCATCAACCTCAAGGTACACACTGGACACACACTCCTTTACACACCCGCACGCGGGCGCACAAACACACATGCATTTATTTAACACACTCACAAACATGCACACGAACACACATACACACAACTCTATACAAACCTCACACACCAATGCTAAGGTGTTCTGTACAAGGTGAATAGCAGTCCTGCAACTTCCCTTCTACAGTCAGAATCATATCCTAGCCATCTAAAAAAATACACCCTGCCTCTTCTGTCAACCACCCAGCCTAGGCAGCTCAGCCTCCCCAGGGAGAAGCACCGTAGGTGGGCTGTTTCCGGATGAGCCCAGCCTGATGAAGCTCTAACATGACAGATTACAGACTAGGCTATGTCCCTGGCTCTCCCCTACTCAAGGACATAAGTAACATAACGGTACATTATCATTGCCTGGGCAGAGCAGAGACTATATTACAGGGTTGAAGACCTCCTAAGTCTACTACTATCCTACTATATACAGTACATGTGCATCAAGGTACACATGTCATCTCCGTCGTCACATACGTAGTTGTGAGTTCGGGGAGTGGGAGAGCAGACTAAACACACAACCTCCTAAACCCACCATTAACAACTGGTGACCATGTGAAGACATTATACTGAGACTGTTCCACCTTGTTCTGTTTCTGTTTCATGTCACGCTCTGGATAAATGAGTGTTTTTGGCAAGTATTTATTTAGATTTCTCTTTTGTTTATTTAAAAGGAGAACTAGGGAAAAGGTTTTTGTCCAGATTTGGTTAGCGAGTTCAGATACATTTACTGATGCAGGTTTACTGGTGATTGAATGAAGGATACAGTATGTACACCTTAAAGTGACAAGAAAAAGCTGACTAACAAAAGTAAGAAGAGTAAGACGCCGTAATAACCTTGCTGACTAATTCTACATAAAACAGAGCTCATTGTGGTCAGGGCGTTGCTAAAAACACAACGACAAAGTGGAGTGCGCTTCGGAGTAGCCATCTTTTTTATATTTTGATCTATGTTTTCTCTTTTGAAATCTTCCATTTCAACTTGATTGTAGGGGTGTCTTGTAGCAAATGTGCTGTTACCTTTAAATATGCTTTTACCTTCAAATATGCTTTTACCTTCAAATATGCTAGGATGTTACATGAAAGACGAAGATCCTTCAAATGAGAAGGTTGTGTAGAGTAGTGGTCTTTGGTTTTGTCTCATCCTTCTTTATCTTAGCAGAAATAGAGCTGAAAGTCAGTTTTAGCTAAGGACGGAAGTCTCCGTGGTTACAGTGGTGACATGCAGTCTGTGTGTATTCTACCCTTTAGATGTGTGGGTTGGACAAAACTTTAGACTGAAACAGTTTCCACAATCTCCTTGTTGAAAGGGCTGAGATGTTAACTTTAGCTGTGCCTGTTCCCGAAACACACAGAGGGTGTAGTGTGATATTTTAGACCGTGATTTCTGGTGTCCTCCCACCAAGAGATAACACCACAGGGTGTAATGACTAGCTTTGTGCTCTTGTTAAATTGTGTGTGTATCCTCCTTGTCGCCTGTGGTGAAAGGTGTGGTAGAGAATCTCCTCTACCTCATCCCTCTCTTTCCCACCCTTCCCAACTCTTCCCTCCTTTTCTGTAGCCACATTGGCCAATTTATTTTACCTCATTGTGCATGTTTTTGCAAGATTAACATTTTGCCCGTGTCTTTGAAAACTGGTGCTAGGCCATTTTATCTGTCTAGCTTATAACAGTTACAGTCACGCAAGGGGTAGGAAAAAACTATCTGGAATCAGTTGTAAAGAACATGAGATAACCAGAGCCTCTCCTCTCCCCTCTCCTCTTCTTTCTCATCGCCCCTCCTCCAGGAGCACATGCCTACCTTCCTGTTTAACGGTTATGAGGACCTGGACACCTTCAAGCTGCTGGAGGGGGAGGATCTAGATGAGCTCAACATCAAAGACCCTCAACACAGAGCTGTGCTGCTCACCGCTGTGGAGCTACTGCAGGAGTATGACAGTGAGTACACACACACACACACACATGAACTCACGTGCGCACGCACGCACACACTCACACAAACCTTTCGCTCTGTCTGTTTGACTGCATTGTCTCTATGATTCCTACACTACATTGTTGTGTAAGTTTCTTTATATCTGACTATATGGTTTCTGTGTGTTGTGTGTGTTTGTAGGCAGCAGCGACCCTGAGCGGAGCGGACTGTCAGGCTCTCAGGAGAAGCTGCTATCAGAGGGCCACATCCTGGTGGGCGACTCACCACGTGACTCTGGCTGCTATGAGAGCAATGAGAACCTGGAGAATGGTAATGACTAGCCTAGCATAGCTTCCCGATAATGGGATTAGCCTGGTGTTAGCCTAGCCTGGGCCTAGTCTAGCACTACAGTGACTGTGGCTCCTATGATTCCTCTTCCACCTACTCTGCCATGCTATGCTTCTGCATTCTAACATGAACCATCCGTCATCACTCTCCATTGGACCAAGGCCAGCCAATCAAACCTCCACTCTTTATCCGCCATGTCTGTCTCCTAGCTCCACCCACTTCACACCCCCACTCACCTCCGCCCCACCTACCTGCGTAGTTTATTTTTCTCATTGTCACTCCACTCTCTCTTTCCACTGCTCTCTCCATCTCCAGGCTGTCTCTTCACACCCCCACTCACCTCCACCCCACCTAGCTGCGTAGTGTCGTAGTGAGGGGAGTGATGCATCCCCCATCTAATTTTTTCTGTTTATTTTTCTCATTGTCACTCCACTCTCTCTTTCCACTGCTCTCTCCATCTCCAGGCTGTCTCTGTCTTCACTGCAGAAGCCCTATCCTAGGGGACAAGACTCTGACCCCCAGGCCTAGATCACTAGTCTACCCTACAATGAGGCCCTATGTACAAAGGGAACAACACCCCACATCTCAAATGCACCCAACTACTCTGGTCAACTCAATCCCAGTGCCGATGTTCCTCCCATCTCACAATGGACAGAGAACCCCTACTCCTCATCCTCCGCCCCAGGAGGTTGAGTGGTTGCTGGGAGACCAGTCCGATTATGACACGATGAGAGAGTGTTTCTTTTGAAAGGTGTTATTGTAAAAGCGGAGATCTTGTAAAGTATTAAGTCACTGCCCAATAATTGACTGTAGTATGGCTCTGTTGGTGGTGCGGGAGTGGACCGCTCTGCTTCCATTAGCCTAGTGCTGGCTCAATCTCTGTTCTACCTGCCTTTTCAAGTCACTTAAAAAAATGACCATGTTACACAATGATCGTATGTGCCTAAACAACCCCCAAAAATCTTGGATTAAAATGTGTTTTTTTTTATGATAGTGGATATATATAAAAAAGCATATTTTCTAATTATGGAAGTATATTTCAGATCTATATTTGTGAGAACGTTTAGTGTAAAGTTATAACTCCTTAAACATACTTGTTTTGCTTTCCGCCTAAAGTTGAGTTATCTTCAATCTTAACTCAGACCTTTGCTTGAATCATTGACTTCTCTGTCTATGTTTTCTCTCTGTTCTGTTCTATGTGTGTGTGTCATAACTGTTCTAAAAGATGTGCAATCTGCTACAGTAGAAATTTGAGTTGTGGAATAAACCACTTCTTTGATTGAAGTTACTTTGGCCTGCTTGCTTCATTTCATGTCTCCTCTTTCTTTCTTCGTGTCTCTTTTTTCTCCATCTCAGTCGTTAACACTCCTCATTAGCTGCATAACATTCAGTGTACATTCTGCATTTTAATTTTGTTTTGTTTTAATTAATAAACTCTTCTTTCACTGTGCCTTTACTCAGTCGCTATGATAATCCAATCTGCATTATTCTGCCTCATAAATTCTCTACTACAGCCATACAGATGTAGGATCTTAATTTGATCAACCTGTTGCAGGAAAATTTCCTGCAATCCAGGACATTTTAAACTTGTTGTGTTTTAAAATGTACTGGGAAGTTTGTCAAAAATGTCCATCAATTACAATCCACATAATAATTCACATTTTCTGTTGACGCGGGATTATTTTCCTGCTGTAGCAAACTGGCTCAAATTAAGATTTTACATCTGTACCTGTCTTAACCATCCTCTTGCATGCATTAGGACTTTATATATACAGTACCAGTCAAAAGTTTGGACATGTCACGTTGTATAGTGATCGGAGACTGGTGCAGTAGCCACCCTTTGCCTTGATGATAGCTTTGCACACTCATGGCATTCTCATATAAAATATATTTTGATTTGTTTAACACTTTAACACTACCCTCTGTAGTGTCTTGTGGTCGAAGGCCGAGCAGTTGCCATACCAGGCAGTGATGCAACCAGTCAGGATGCTCTCGTTGGATGCAGCTCGATGCAGCTGTAGAACCTTTTTGGGATCTGAGGACCCATGCCAAATCTTTTCAGTCTCCTGAGAGGGAATAGGCGTTGTCGTGCCCTCTTCACAACTGTCTTGGTATGGTTGGACCATGATAATTTGCTGGTGATGTGGACATCAAGGAACTTGAAGCTCTCAACCTGCTCCACTACAGCCACGTCGATGAGAATGGGGGCGTTCTCAGCACTCCTTTTCCTGTAGTCCACAATCATCTCCTTTGTCTTGATCACGTTGAGGGAGAGGTTGTTGTCCTGGTACCACACTGCCAGGTCTCTGACATCCTCCCTAAAAGCTGATGGTGTTGGAGTCGTGCTTGGCCATGCAGTAATGGGTGAACAGGGAGTGATGCATTGTCATACTTGTTTCTCCGGACATTACAAAGAGCTCAAAGAGAAAACTACAAATGTACCACTATCACAAAGAATCAGCATTACTCAATGTCTGTGTTTAAACATTGATTTATTTTTGAAAAGCAGACATCTGACTTTGGGGTCAATATTTATTGATTATGCCCTGATAGCAAGTCTTAAATATCTGTTAAACAAATGATTGGAAGCTAGCCTGAGATAGGGGATAGCTGGGCCAAATATCAGGCAACATTGTGGGTGAAATTGTCAGTAACAAGCACATTGAAACACCACATTAACTTCAATGACGTCAGACTGACTTCAATCTGCATCAATCTTTTAATGCTGTCCAAATGAGATAAATGACTGATTTGTGTATGATGTGTGTGATGTCATTTCACTATTCATTATTGCATGAGGCTTGCCATATGGTGTCTAGTGCTCTTTTACACACGTGTTCATGTTGTTCCAATAAGCCATGATGGTAAATTGGCCTCTAACCTCCTACTTTTATACCTGCGTCTGGAATTGTATTATGATAATAGCACCATCTGGATTGGAATAAGAAAGTATAGTCCTCCATAGAGCTGGGACGATAAACTGAAAATGATCATCACTGACCATCATGGACATTTTGTTGATATCGTTCATAGCGATGAATAACCTACAGGGTTATGAAATGTAAAGTTTGAAATGAAGAACTTTTGCTAATATGGGTGATTGTTAAAGGGATAGTTTGGGATTTTCCCCAGAGTCAGATAAACTCGTGGGTACCATTTTTATGTCTCTGCGTCCAGTATGAAGGAAGTAAAAGGTAGTATCGCGAACATATCATTCTATATATCGTTATCATGATAATTCAGTCAATTACATTTTGCTATGGATTTTTGTCCATATCGCCCATCTCTAGTACTCCACATCTCCCCCACTTGGCAGTATTGCACACATAAGGCTATAATCACAAAAAATATACTTTTCTTGATGTTGTTATTACTCTAGCTAGTTCACCTTAACACATTCTAGTTTTGTCTTAGCTATGTCATACCCACATAAACATGTGGTGTAAGTAGAATATGCAGTATGACATATGGATTTATACTGTAACATGCATGTTGTCATGCTTTCTACTGACAGATAACCCATGACCCTGAGTCCAACTGTACTCTTAATCATGATCAACATTCTGATGTAAGGCCGTAGTGGGTCAGAGGCTGAACATTAGAAAAGGAACACTTCAGTGTCACTGCTGTACAGCTCTGTGTGTGAACGGGATTGTTTCAGATTCACATGTCCTCTTAGAGGAAGTTCACATTCACAGCTGATAGTGATAAATTAAAAATGCTGTACAAATGGCACAGAACCCATAGTGACATGAAACCCATTACATCCAATACATGCAGTAAGTACACCTTAGTATCAGTTCTCAGTTTTGTTATGTCCTTATCCGAAGTCTGTTTTAGTTCAAAGTCTGGGGATATGTTTATGCAACCATTCCCAGCTCCAAAATGAAGAGGGATTTGTTTTACTGTGTTTCAGGCAAGACCAGGAAGACATCTCGCTCCAACCGCTCCTCTGCGGGCCTCCAGTCCCCAGACTACCCCACCCTGCCCATGACCCAGTCCACTGAGGCCCTGCAGCAGAGCAAACTGGAGCGCACAGCCAAGTTCACAAAGCACTTCTTCCTCAAGCCCACCCTGAGGGGCTTCAGCCTGCTGGGGCTGAGGAAGGGCCCCCGCCGGACCCGGACCCCCATGCCGGCCAGCCGCAGCTGTGAGGACCTGGACGGGTCCCAGGAGGCTACCGGCCCCCAGGCCTGGAAGAGATCCCACTCCCTCGGGGACCTCCACTGGGAGCAGGCCTTCGACCAGAAGAAGGACTACAGCCTGGAGCTCAAAACCGCTAAAGGTGTCTCCAAGTTGGGTAACAGCAGCAGGGTGAAGGGCCTCCAGGGTCATGGAGATGGGAGTTCATCACTGGCTCAGAATGCAGGGAGTGCTGTGAGCCCTAAAGGGCGTTCTTACCAACCCCCTGTGCCCTCCCAGCTGCCCCTCAGACCCCCATGTCCCACCGCCCCGCTTCCACAGCCCCAGGAGACCCTCCCCAACCCTCCTGAACCCCAGCTGAGGGAGAGGAGCATCCGGACTCACCCCAAAAAGCCCCCAGTGCCCCCTCCCGTTCCAGTCAAGAAATCCAAGGAGCGCCTGGCCAATGGGATACGCCACCGCTCCCTTGTCCTTTCCTCCCCCACTCATTCCTATACCTCCACCCACTCTCATCCCCCCAGCCCTGTCATCAGCAGCCCCAGTGCTCCAGCCCTCCCCAGTAAGGCCTCCAGTACCCCTGCCTCCCCCTCTCCAGCCTCCCCTGCCTCCACCACCACCGGCTGTCCAGAGCCAGAGGAACCAGGCACCCCCCCAGCCGTGCCCCCTCCCTGGCTGTCTGACCTACCCGAGACGGCCTGCCCTCAGGCTCAGATCCAGGGCGGTGGTGGCAAGATGGCGGTTGCCAGGAAGGTGTCCTATGCTAAAATGGCAGTCGATCTCCACAGTGTGCTGGAGCAGAGACTGGAGGCCGAGGGCATCGACCTCACAGAGGAACCCTACTCAGACAAAGTCAGTTACCACCACAGCCTGTATCTATGGTTATGTACCTGTTATTACTGTGTAGAATACACACACACACCCATCCACCACAGCCTGCTTCTATGGTTATGTTCCTGTTATTACTGTGTAGAATACACACACACAACCTCCACATCCTCACTCACACTCACAGGCCAGTTTGTCACAGCTAGGGGTTATACAGGACACACGTAGATGTGGGTATGCTTCTTTAAGACCATCTCACAACTAAAGAAATGAAAGAAACACTTTAAAAAACAGTGCAGATTGGACCACTGGCCCACTCTGTGAGAGAGTACATTAGAAGTCAGTGTAGGAATCTACTAAAGGACACACTCCAGGTCAATAAATACATTATTAGAAGCATTAGAAGGTTGTGTTTTTGTCTCCTGGCCGTCAGGGCCTTTTGATTCTCCGTTTTGATTACTGCACTCAGACATAACAAGACTGTATCCTGTATCCTGTCATATGGCTCTCGCTTCCTGTCAACAGTGGCAGTGGGTTGCTTTGGTATCCATACAGCAGAAAGAAAGATAGAAAGATAGAGAGAAAAAGAAAAAAGAGGGGGCAGAGAGAGAGAGAGAGAGAGCTAGACAATGAAGGGAAAATCTTCTGTAGGAGGCTGAAGCTCAGTGAAGGCAGGCGGCTTGGGGTTATTAAACAGTCAGACACCGTGCCGGAGCCAGAGTCCAACACACACGCACACGCACACGCAGACAGACATGCAGACAGACACGCAGACAGAGAGACATGCAGACAGACACGCAGAAAGACAGACACGCAGACAGACAGACATGCAGACAGACACACAGACAGACAGACACACAGACAGACAGGCAGACAGACAGACACGCAGACAGACAGACAGACAGACTACAGCACTGCACTGCACTGCACTGCAGAGAGAGAGAGAGTTTTAAAAGTTTTCCCCCACTGAATTCCCTTTTATTCTCTGTTCATGCATGGCAACCATTGGCTAGTCTAGTCCAGCTATGACATGTTATGGGATCTCCCGCATCGTTTGCTTGTCTCTGTAACTGAGCTTATCTCCCAGCCAATGGGCTCGTCAGTTGGCCAGTGTTTTGACTCGTTATTTCACATTATTAGTCTACTTCAATCCCTCATGAACAGACAGAAACTGGGCCTCTCCAGACTCATAATGTTTAAATGAGCAAATAAAGTGAGAGAGCTAGCTCCTACATCAGCCCCTGGTGTCTGAGCTGTTTGAAAACATTCCGCTCTTGTAGAGACTTAGGTTGACAAACTGTGACCGTAGTCAATAAAAGTGCACAGTACAGTCTGCATTTTGTGTTTAGATCTGTGACTTTATGGTGTTGACTGGGGCCGACAGACATTTCTATTTAAACGGAGCGAGGAGTCACTATGGTTTCTGATTGGCTTGTCTAATCTGGGCGTAGGCTGTGGGGGAGAGAATTCCACTAGCCCTTTGAAATATGGGCTTAAGTTTTCTCTGCCTAGCATCCCAGATTTATTACAGATTTACTTCAGGTCATGGTTACTTAGGGTTTTCATGGTTGGGGTTTTAGTATCAGTATTGAGTTGTTGTGCCCACAGGGATAGGGTATCTATCAATGGAAACCACTTCCCCTAATGTGCATGAGTTTTCATGCCAACATTTTTCAAGTGTGTATGCGTGTGCGCGTGTTTGTTTGTGTGTATGCATTTGTCTGTATCCCTCTCCTACTCTCCCCACTCATCCATAGTCTCTCTCTCCATTTCTCTCTCCCTCCAGCATGGTCGGTGTGGTATCCCCCAGCCCCTGATGCAGCGCTACAGTGAGGACTTGGAGCAGCCAGTGAAGGATGTGGCCTCCAACATGGACCAGGTTCGCGTCAAGCAGCTCCGTAAGCAGCACCGCATGGCTGTGAGTACTTTATGGGACAGATTCAATAAGCATTTATTTACATGGTCTTCAAATCAAAGTCAATTTGTCACATGCGCCGAATACAACACGTGTAGACCTTACAGTGAAATGCTTACTTACAAGCCGTTAACCAACAATGCAGTGTTAAGAAAATACCTCCAAAAGTCGACCAGGGCAAAGTTAGCACCTGTTCTTTTCCTCTAATGATATGTTTAATACATGCTTGTACTGTAGTGGGCTAAATCAGAGTGTTTCTTGGTAGTCTTAAACAAATATGGTTCTAAGAAGACACCTGTACCAAATCGAATCACATTTTATTGGTCACATACACATATTTAGCAGATGTTATTGCAGGTGTAGGTAAATGCTTGTGTGTTTTGCTCCAACAGTGCAGTAGTATCCAACAATTCACAAAAATACACACAAATTGAAAAGTAAAATAACGGAATTAAGAAATATATAAATAATGTCGGAGTGGCATTGACTAGAATACAGTAGAATAGAGTATGTACATATGAATTGAGTAAAACTGTATGTGAACATTATTAGATATAGAGATATAGAATTGAAATGTATTACATTTTGAGTTTGCATCCCAATAATACACTTAATATACAGTGCATTCGGAAAGTATTCAGACCCCTTCCTTTGTTCCACATTATGTTACTTTACAGCCTTATTCTGAAATCGATTAAATAAAATAAAAATAAATAAAAACATCTTCATCAATATACACACAATACCCCATAAGGACAAAGCGAAAACAGGTTTTTAGAAATTTTTGTAAATTGATTAAAAAAACATTTTTTTAAAGCATATGTATTCAGACCCTTTGCTATGAGACTCTAAATTTAGCTCAGGTGCATCCTGTTTCTATTGATCATCCTTGAGATGCTTCTTCAACTTGTTTGGAGTCCACCTGTGGTAAATTAAATTCATTGGACATGATTTGGAAATGCACACACCTGTCTGTATAAGGTCCTACAGTTGACAGTGCATGTCAGAGTAAAAACCAAGCCATGAGGTTGAAGGAATTGTCCGTAGAGCTCCGAGACAGGATTGTGTTGAGATCTGGGGAAGGGTACCAACACATTTCTGCAGCATTGAAGGTCCCCAAGAACACAGTGGCCTCCATCATTCTTAAATGGAAGAAGTTTAGAACCACCAAGACTCTTCCTAGAGCTGGCCACCCGGCCAAACTGAGCAATCGGGGGAGAAGGGCCTTGGTCAGGGAGGTGACCAAGAACCCGATGGTCACTCTGACAGAGCTCCAGAGTTCCTCTGTGGAGATGGGAGAGTCTTCCAGAAGGACAACCATCTGTGCAGTACTCCACCAATCAGGCCTTTATGGTAGAGTGGCCAAACTGAAGCCTCTCCTCAGTAAATGACTGCCAACTTGGAGTTTGCCAAAAGGCAACTAAAGGACTCTCAGACCATGAGAAACAAGACTCACTATTTTTGTAAATTTGCTAAAAATTCTAAAAGCCTGTTTTTGCCTTGTCATTATGGGGTATTGTGTGTAGATTTATGAGAGGGAAAAACTATTTAATCCATATTAGAATACGGCTGTAATTTGACAAAATGTGGAAAAGGTCAAGGGGTCTGAATACTTTTCCAATGCACTGTATATCACAGAAGACTGAAATATAATAAAACTGTTTGACATAGAAACACCAGATATTCTGAGTGTGTTTTTATTTATTTATCAATTATGAAATTATAAAAAATATTAATAACATTGCACCCATGAGGCCACTAGAGGGCGATTTGATCATTTGACTGCAGGAAAGGTTACTATGGTGTCATTGCTATGTTTTATGTATATTTATGTATTACTATTACACAAAATTCCTAAATGTTTTTCCCGGTATTCCTCAGATCCCGTTTGGAGGTTTGACAGAGATGTGCAGGAAGCCACTCTCCCCAGGTCACGTGAGCACCGTCTCTGATTGGCTCGTGTCCATCGGCCTACCCATGTACGCCACACCGATGGCAGCTGCAGGATATGACACGTTGGGACGTGTGTCCTCTCTCACAGAGAGCGGTGTGTGGGAAGCGGGGGTGCGGGACGAGAGGCACGTCCGTAGACTTGTGAGCGAGGCCCGATTGGTCAGTGCACACAGAGACGGACAGTCGTAACCGTGACAGTGGAGCCCATGCAGGTGTAACTGAGACAGTTGAACGGCTACGGCACAGTTGAGACTAAAGCACAGTTGAGACTAAAGCACAGTTGCAAATAAATGCAGAACTGAATAACTGTGAACATGACCACAGCACAGCTTCCAGCACCTATTGAGACTTTTGACTGGACTACGGAGTGCGGGTGGTTTGCAGAAACCTGTTCTTAGGCCCCCGTCTTTATCAATCTGTCTCTCTCTCTTTCTATTCTTCTCTTTCAGATGTTTACGATGAGATTGTTCCGACTGCCGAGAACAGTTATCAGATGCCTTTAAAACTGACTGTTCCCTTCTGAAACATCCCCCCAGTCTTAAAATACTGAGAACTGCCTTTGAGGAAATTAGCAAACTTTTCTTACTCCTTTTTTGACTCTCCTTTTAAAGACTAAATTATGTTTTTTTTCTGTGTTTCAGAAGTGCTTGATTTGTATCTCTTGTGCAAAGAGAAAAGCACTAGAGAGTAGTGAAAGGATGTAGCTTGGCCAAAGCAATTTCTTTCAATGTGCAGATTTCACCTTTGTTGTTAATCCCATTGCTAAATGCTACAGTAGATTGGAGAACATGGTTTATTGCAGATAACACAACAACAAAAAATAACACAAAACATGAAATAGGCAAACATTGCTGTTATATTAAGATTTAAAATCCTTATTTTCTATCATGCTATAGTGTTTTTGTAATATACTGTATCATATATTTTAATTTCAAGGTGTTTTTACAGTATGTGTTCAATAAGTATTGTGTGTCTGCTTTGTGGAATGTCAAAGTCTGAATGTCAGTCATTGTAAGTATAAACAGTCAGACAGATCTCGACATGAGTTTATACAGTATTTCAGATTATATTGCAGATTTCTTGGTTGCATGTAATCCTCCAATATGTAGGTCCTTACAACAACACTATCTACACAGTACCGCTCTAATAATCTTCCATGGGAGATCAGCTTTTCTTTGCAGACAATGTCGTCTCCATATATCTATCCAGGCGGATTTTAAGTTGCCTTACCATTATGTAAAAAAACAATTAGATTAATACGTATTCATGTACTCAGCATTATAAATACAGCAGGCATTTCAACCCCCATCTTTGACTAAGGCTTGATTCCTCAAAGCCTCACCGGGCCAATATGTTTTGAATGTGCTTGTAATGACAGTGATTGTTAGTAGAAGACACACACACATGCACACACACGCTAGCAGCCACATAGCTCTGTCGGTAGTGTCGTTGCTGTTCTTGTTAAGCACAGATGTTGATCCACATGAAGTCTAATTTAAACACAGTGTTCCGTGTTCAACAGCCAGCCATAGACCAGCTCAGTACTGCAGACCACAGAGACAGACTGAGACATGATGTAGATGATCCACTCAGAAGGAAGGGCAAAGAGGAGTGCTACAGCTGTTCCACAGAGACCCAGCTAACAGCTGGTTTATCATGTCCGTCTGAGCCTCTCTTGGAAGAACAAGAATAAGAACAAGAACAAGAAGGGGGGTGTCTTAGAGAGAGACACAGTCAGGGAGTACAGATGAGAATGGGAATGTACTGAATCTCCATTCACTGACCAGCAGACCAGACCTGTGAGTCCCTAGCAGTGGATTCCTAGTCCAAGACCGGTGTGAGTGGAACCACCTACGTAATGTCATTCTAGTTATGTGAAGTACTACACATTGCAAACAAAATTCAAGTCTTATCCCTTGTCTCGGGTTTCAAAATACAAGTTTGCAGAGTGGTGTAACACAGGGGTGCTTTTGCAGTGGACACTCGATAGAAGTTTGATGCCTTTTCTCTTCAATCATAGTGGTGCTCCAGGTTAGCCTGGGAGACACTTGTAGGGGGAGTTTTTAAAGAAACAAAAATACCTAAAATTTAAGATGTAAAAAATACTGTCACTGTAAAATGCACTTTAGAAAGTAAATAAAACATGTTTAAGCAAAATTGGCTAAATGTTCTTTAAGTCTGTTAGCAGACATTTGTTTTCAGGTAATGTAAAGGGTTTGATTGAATGGGTTATACTGATATTTAGTTATCTTAGTATAGTTCCCAATGCCAAGTCAATGTACAAATGTAATTAATAATAATTCATGAATTAACCTGTTCCAATGACTTAACTTCCAATTTACTTTTGCAGTCTTACAGAAAACGTAATTACATATATGAAATGGTTAACAAGAGTTGCACATTCTGTATATGTAATTGGTATTTAAATAACTTATTTTGGGGCTTATCATATCAACTGTAATTACTATACAAATAGCAATACCTTCCTGCAAATTGCATTAGCCAGTGAAAAGCTACAGTGTTTATTGTAAAATATAAGTGTACAAATGATTTAATTTGGTTTCAACTAGCTAATGATTGTCTATAAAGATATTCTTGTGTATTGAAACAAAAAATGATGTCTAACTATTTGTCATTCTGAAATATAATAAAAACGCTATCGCCATCCTCTGTGTTTACACACACACACACGCACACACACGACGCACACACACACACACGACGCACAAACTCACCACTTCTGTCTGATGCGAGGTGTGGGCAGTGAAAGTTATTGGACTATTTGACTACTGTGGTTAACACCTAAAACCTGCACCACATGTTGTTCTGTGATTGCTGAATTTCTTATATTAATCTTCATTTTATGTGCGGATAATACGCCTCAGTATACAATAACAGGCATTGCACTGGATTTTATTAAAACTCTCTGGATCCCAACATAGGATCAGTCTGCTGAATAAGAGCAGAGGCTGATTTCATTTCTCTGTGGTTTGGAGAGGGAAGAACAATCTGATTTACTTTTGACCCAAGGCTCCCTGGCATGGATGTCTGCTTGGTGCAATGAGTTCATGCCCTCTTCATAAGTGTGTAGGGTGGGGGGCGGGGGTTGCAGTGTGTGTGTGTGTGTGTGTGTGTGTGTGTGTGTGTGTGTGTGTGTGTGTGTGTGTGTGTGTGTGTGTGTGTGTTTGGGGTGGGGTGGGGTGGGAGTGCAATCAGTGTCTGCCTGGCATAATTCATGAATCCCCTATCCAGCAGGTTTTCCCATGTAGCTCCCAATCAGGGGTTTGAAATAGAATGCATTCTGTTGTGTGTAGTTGTGCCTGGCTTGGAACGACACTGTTCCTGTCCCAAGCAAACAGGTTCCAGAACACATTTAACTCCCCCGTTAACCATAGCCATGGGAAGCAGAGGTGCTGAGGGTGTTAGGGGGGCTGAGGGATAAAATAAAAGTATAAGAAATTATAAAAAGTTTCCACAAAATTTGTGAACTAGGCCTTTATTACTCCTGTATGAGCGGAGACCCCCAACGCAAAACATTTTCTTGCGGCCAAGCCGTTTCCATTGGCCTTTCAAATTAGGGCCAAATTCTAACTGCCCACCAAGGCCAGCCCAACCCGGGTTGAATTTAAATGCCAATGAAAACAAGGTTTTAGTCTTTATAAACATAGAAATAGAATGAGATTCTAGATCTGTGTTTATACCCATGCTTTTTATGGCTTTGGTTAGACTGTTTCAAATAGAGACTAAAAGTGAGTTAGAGGACCAATATACAGTAAGTGTCTGTCTACGTCTGTCACCAGAATGCGAACGTTATTGTATAGGATACGGTCTCATTGTACTATCTCAATCTGGGTCCAGCTGTTCTATGATTGCCACCAGAAGATTGTTGTATCTGGTCACGTGGTCGGAGAAAGCTGTGGTCAGTTAGAGGGAGAGATTGTTGTGGCTTTACATTCCTCCTGTCTCCTTACTGCAGGCCTGAGGGGTAGAGGGAGTAGAGAGACACTAGAAAGGGAATGTTTACACACTCACACCTACACTTGGAAGGGTGAAGGTTGGCGGTCCACTCACTAGTTGTTTTGACTAAGTGGGCTTGCATCCCCTTGGGTAATTGAAATGTAGGCCTAATTAGCGCCTTACTCCTTATTTACCATAGCAAATGACCATCCTGACTCTGAGCATGGCTGAGGCATTCCTTTCAATCACCATCCGCATGGAAAGAGAGTGAGGCTGTATTGTAGCCCACACACCACCCACTTTCCTCACTTACATGATGTAGCCTATACTTGTACCTATACCATAGGTATAGCATTCTTTCATAGGCTGC
Source organism: Oncorhynchus mykiss (assembly GCF_013265735.2). Taxonomy (NCBI): domain Eukaryota; kingdom Metazoa; phylum Chordata; class Actinopteri; order Salmoniformes; family Salmonidae; genus Oncorhynchus; species Oncorhynchus mykiss. The sequence goes on from NC_048568.1 coordinate 26,059,476, forward strand.
CTTACATACGACTTCATAATAATGTGTTGCCTGTTTGTGCCAACTACGTAGAATATACCTTAAATCACACACAACAGACTTTTTTAACCTTCAAACCCAACCAGTGCCTTGACTTTGATTTTCTTATGCCACTTAGCACCAATTTGTGGTTATACTTTCTTCCTTTTGCATTTACAGTAACATTCCCCACCAAGAGCACCTTTGGTTGTTTTGGAATAGGCTACCTGCTAGCACTCTTTCTACTTATTTTATGTAGAGTAGCCTATATGTCCTAACTCTTAATGTGTATTAATGTCATGTCCTAATTGCTAAGAACGAAACTCTGTCAAATGAAAAACCTGTCTTGACAGAATGACAGAAGGCCCACATGACCTATGTAGTCAGTCTGTTGCTGTACACGCGGTGACGCTGTTTTGCACCTAGACTCATTGAAAATATCTGCAGAATTGTTTTCTTCCACATTCAGTAATCTGACACCGCCGCTGGCTCAAAACATCTAAACCGAAGGATGAACCCACAACTTCATTGGCAGAAATAGTCCGAGAGAACAGACGAGAGAGACCGAACGGAGACGAAAACCGAGTGCGCAAATAACTCGTGGCGGCGGCGGGTGCCTGCGTTTCCTAATAGGTGTCCGTTTCAAATAATATCAAAGCAAGAAGTTTCACTTTCCACAGGCGGATGGGTGACTATCGCTCTCGGCGGCGCTTTGTGAGGAGGAGATGATGAAGAATTTCAGCAACAGTCCCCTTCACAATAACCAGACTCCAAACCACATTAGAGATTGGAACAACAAAAAGTTTGGTTTTCTCTCGGCGGTTCTGTTACGTTTTTCCCTGCGAGGTTATGGTTTTTGCATGGCTAGTCTATTCATCTTCTGTTTTGGGTCTCTGTTTTACCAGTTGAACGGAGGACCCCCCAACATTCTACTGGACATCCGACAGTATCTCGGTAAGAACTTATTATTGAACGAATGTATCTTCTGGTGGTGGTGGTCGCTTTTGAGGAGCCTAGAGTTTCGCAGCATTACCAACGTGTACAATTAGTAGGCTACACGGCTCTTTGAGGACGTGTAACGGCACGTTTACTGTTGCATACTGTTACCACCCTCAATGCATTATCCCTTTCTTGTACTGCCCGGTTCGCGGCCAAGAGGACCCACTTTTTATTAATGACCCAGGGACAGCGCACATTTAGAGATGGCAGATTTACAATTTGTATTTTTTTATATTTTATTTCCAATAGTAAATCCATGTGATAATGTTTCTTCATATAAAGCTGGATACATTGTGCCATAGATATTGTCACATACTCACATTGATTGATTCCAATTGTTGAAGGAAGAGACAGTTTAATTTGTGTGAGCACTCAAAGTAGTGTTATCTGGAGCCTAATGACAGTGCTTCTTTGGTTGAGCAGTTGAGGGATATATTATTGTAATCTAACCCCGACAACTGTAAAGATGAATGCTATGTTACCTTGGTGTTTCTCGAAACGATGCGCCCTGTGGACTGTCACATAGCGGCCCAGACGTGACACTTTGCTGAGTGACACATAACGCAGCAGGTAAAAGTGAATTTATGCTTGATCGGAAAATGTGATCGGAAGCTTTGTATGGCGATTGTGACGGAATGGCGGAGCCTCCGGAGGCATGAAGGGGCCAAATCAGGCTTCATACCGCTTCGCGTGCATCTCTCAAATGTTGTAACAATGTGGAGGGCTCTGTATAGCTCCACATTGACAGGATCGGTTGACGGTATGTGATTGGTCACAGTAAATGCTGTACAGCCACTTCCAACCCAGACAGACCAGGCCTTTAGCTCTGTATTCAGATACCCATCAAAAGTCAATGATTCAGTCACTCCTTATCTGCTTCATCAGTATTCAACCATCAGTAATTTCATACCAACAAAATGTTAATAACTTAATGTGCCCCATGGTCAGTGTTTCTCAAGTGTTAGATAAATGTTATCATCTTCTCATGGTCACTTGAGGCCTGTTCATTCTCTGTACAGCACCAGCCTCAGGTCCTGAGGTGATTTCATATCAGCAGATCACACACCTGGAACTGGCACACCAGTTGCCAGGAAGTGTGTGTGAATGTGGATTTGTTCTGTACTAAACTTGTGTTCTGTTCTTACAGGGAGATTGTGTTCTTTAGAATGTGATAAACTGGTAAATCTGGAAAATAACTAGAGTCACTCACCACACATTCACTGATCCCCCCCATGAGTGAATGAGTGAGTGATTGAGTGAAGGAAAAAGACACACACACACACACACACACACACACACACACACACACACACACACACACACACAGTAAAATGAAGGAAGGACTGTAATGTGGATAAGGACTGACTGGTTCAGGATTTCTGCTGCCACCATGGCGCATCGGTCAGAATGCAATAAGGAATTTATGCCTTTGTAACTTTCAAACTCATTATTAGTCACGATTAATTCAGGATTATCCGTAATCATGGTAGAATCCACATTAATGTAGAAGTGTTCAGAAACAATTCTATTTTTATTTACAATAAAAGGCACTCCAAAATTACTCAATAAATGATTTACCATTCATTTCTATTGGGCACAAAATAATTTGAAACAACCAAAACAAACGGCAAATGCATCCAACAAGTTTGTACAGTCACAGGCTTGATGTAGTCATTGCGTGCTAGGAATATGAGACCAAATACTGAACGCATATAAGTGAATTTGTCATAATACTTTTGGTCCCCTAAAATGGTGCTGTAATTTCTAAACGGCTCACCCGATATAGATGAAAATACCCTCCAATTAAAACTCATAGTCATTGTATCATTATAAATCCAAAGTTCTGGACTTCAGAGCCAAAACAACAAAAAGTGCCACTGTTCCAAAACTTTTGGAGTTCACTGTAAGCAGTCCTACCTAGGGGCCTGTCAGACACTGGGGCTACTATAAGGGGCTTCCAGGAGTAGGGGAAGCATTATGTAACGGTGACATAACTACACCATATCATCACTACTGCATTGGGGGAAGAGTTACCACTTACTAGGGAATCTGTATCAATCCGTTCCAAATACTGCATATTAAACTCTAGGACCCCCTGACATTGTCTTCTTCCCTCATACCTGCAGGTGGTGGAGATATATACATGAGGGGGAAAAGAAAAGGAGCGTAGAGAGGGAGGGACAGAGGGAGGTAGCATGGCCGAGATGGATGAAGAGAGCATGGGAACTAGTAGATTGTTTATGGAACACTTTTGGATGGAACCGTAAGAGGTTCTTCTAGTGTTTTTTAAAGGTCCAATGCAGCCATTTATATCTCAATATCAAATCATTTCTGGGTAACAATTAAGCACCTTACTGTGATTGTTTTCAATTAAAATGGTAAAATGCTCTTTGCTATTATGCTATTTCTAAAGCAAGAATTTAGCTAGGACTATCTGGGAGTGGTCTGAGTGGGGAAAACTGAAAACGAGCTGTTTTTGGCACTCTTTCTTATTGGTTTATTAACTAATTTACTGCCTGGTGGTGTCACCAGGCAGACCAAAACTCTATCCCAACAAAACAGTCTGAAATGTCTGGCAGATATTTTTCAAACAGCTCTTACACTAAAAGGGCAATATCATATTTGTCACAGTATTATTCCAACCTCATAGAGTGGAAATACTGTATATATAAAACACAGGAAAATCATGTTTTTGACTGCACCAGGCCTTTAAGGTCACTCAACACAATGGATGGCAGAATCTCATAGTATCTGTTTGCTTTTCTTACTCTCTGTCCCTCTTCTTTCATCTCTTTTCATCTCTCTTTCTCCCTCTCCTCCCTCACCGCTTCCCTCCCTCCCTCATCTTCCCGATCTGTCAGTGAGGGTGTGACAGATGCGATCAACAGAGCTAGGTGAGGTGAGGCACACTCCAAACACACCGAGGGGAAATCCAAAACCTCCCAGGCTAGTATATATTGAAAAAGTTGGAATAATGCGGTATTGTGTGGTTGTCCCTCAGTGTTCCAGAGTGATGGGCAGCCCAGGGCAGACCAGATGGCTTTTATGTGAGACAGGCGATCAGGAGGATTTATTTACCTTCAGCCGCCAGTGTTACTTTTGGCTGAGGAGAGTGTGAGTGTGTTTTTCTCTTTGACTTATGCAGAGGTAGGATTGGGTGTATTTGAGAGTGAGAGTGTCTGTATGTGTGTGTGGGGATGTGTGTCTCGCTCACTCACGCAGAGGTACTGTAGGAGGAACAGGCCCTGTTTTGTTTGGGCCGGTGGGGAGGTTGGTGTTTGAGGGTGTCACTCAACATATCACTGTGGTAACTTGAACTGCTCGGGCGGGTAGGCCCTCCGACTCAGATTTACTGCCCCTTTCCACTCCGTTCCTTCTCATTAACACACACACACACGCACTGAGCAGGGACCCAAAATCCCCCTTTAATTCAATTATTTCTGTGGGCCGTGCCAAGCAGCCACCATAGATCCGCTATCCAAAGGTGTGTGTGTGTGTGCGTGCGTGCGCGCGTATGTGTGTGTGTTCGTGTGTGTGCGTATACATGTCGAGGGTCATTTGGAGCAGAAAATGAGTTGAGATTGAGATGTAATTTTTATGGATGATTGTTTGGGTAATTTGCTGAAGAACTGTACAGTTCACTCAATGAAAGAGAAATGCAGGCTCTAAAAGTGTAGCATTAGAGTAATCGGAAGGCTACAGTGCTTCCACCCACCACTCATCTATCACACATGGAAACATCCTACCTGGCTCTTAGTTCAAATAGTACCTTTTTTTCTGAGTGTATAGTGAGACTATCTAGAATCTAAACAGTGCCACATAGGGTTCTACATGGAACCCAAAAGGGTTCTATGGGGACAGCCAAAGAACCCTTTTAGAACCATTTTTTTTTAAGAGTGCAGAGATGTTAATCTCAGCATCTGCTGATTGGACCAATTGTATTAATAGTCTTTGATATTCTCTGGCATCAGACCACCTGCCTGAGGTGCTGTGCCTGGAATTAAAACAGAGACAGAGAGGATAGAGGAGGATTATTTTCTTTCTGTTTTCCTCCTCTTTCTCTCCTTTGAATGACTGCTTTATAAACAGCCAAGATACATTGGGTTCCAGGAATGTCCAGACAGTTGAAGATTCCAGTCTTACGGTGATGTGCTTTTAACGACCCGACCTACAGATCAGACGATGTTTGTGTGTTTGTATGTGTGCATGCGTGTGACATGTGTAGTGTGTGTGTGTGCTTACGTACGTGCGTGCACATGCCTGAGTGTTTTTCTGTGTGTGCATATATATATATATATATATTTACTCACAGATAGGTGTGTGTGTGTGTGTGTGTGTGTGTACCATAGCCCAGGGACCATATAGTCCAGTTACATTGAAGCAGTGTGTATTATAATTTGCCTCCATTAATCATAAGAGCTGGGTGAGTTTACACTGTCAGAGTCTCACAAACTGTCTCAATGAGCAGTGCTCTGCTCAAAAGCTCTCTGTCACCCCTATATACCCTCACAGACCCTGGGTCCAGACGAATAAGCAGTGTTGACCAGAACGTACAGAGGGGTCTCCTTCTCCCTGACCCAGGCCTCTCAGAATCACCAGAAAAAGTCATCAAGGGCAGAGGAGCCCTCTCTCTCTCTCCCCCTCCATCCCTGCCGCTCCCCCCCTCAGTCTGCCCATAACAGGGCAGGAAGAGAGTGACATTTTTAGGTGATTTCATATGAAATCAAGAATCTATAGTTTGACTGCCAACCAATTAGGATTGACACCTGCTAATATGACCAGCAATGTCACTCAACTGTGATGTGAACACCAGTAAAAACAGAGAGAAGGGAGAGAAAAGAGACACACCAACACACCAACACGTCAAACTGAACACGGGTGATTAAAAGCATCACACTAGAGTGGACCCCACTGACACATGAGTGTCACACACACATACACACGTCACACTTTGCTGATTAGACTGACGTAACACAGTTTGACTTTCTTACACAGTGTGTGTGTTGTCGGCTACCCGCAACTTATTCTGACATTAAGTACACCAGGTCTCCTACGCACATAGTAATGCAACCACATAGACTTTATAATAAACATATAGGCAAGACAAACAAACACACGTGTAACACTAAGGAAGTTGTAGCCGATTTCCGCCACTTGGATTAAAGAGGTGAGGGAGTGTCCAGGGAGAAGGAGAGTCTAGGTGGAGTAAGGGCACTATACCTAGAACACTACATTCACGTCTTTACAGTTCCATACTTACTTAAAAACCACCGTCACCGTTCCCGTCTTCCCACGGTACGCCGACCTCGGCGTGGCAAAGGGGATTCCCTGAATGAACAATCGCTGCCTGCCTGATATACTGTGTTGTTTTAATTAACAACTAGGCACACCTGGGACTGTCAGACCAATAAGGGAGCGTTCACAAGACATTCGACGGTTCTACCCCATTACATCTGCACTAATAGACATTGCCGCAATCGTTCCATATGCCCACTTTCAGCACTGGGGGCACACACACATGATCACTGTCAGAGACACACACACAAGCACACATTAGACAGACACAAGCAAGGAGCCTTGATGAGCCAGCCGGTCACTTAAGTGTGATTTTTGGCACTGACTTGGCCCTCTGCTCCACTCACACTCACCAGCAGGCCCATTCCACACTTCCTGTCTAAGGATATTAAAAACAACGGTCAGATTTTACTCATTCATATGTTATTCCCACAGACTGACAGATTTAGTGTTGGAGCCTCTTTAACTAGGGGAAGGGGTGCCATCCCATTGGAACAGTACCCAGGTGTCACACAGGTGTGAGGTTTCCATAGAAACGGAATGGCATAGAGGTCATTGGTTGGTTGAGTTGTTACTCACAACCTGAGAATGCATAGTACCAGGTTTCCAGTTGTGGACCAGGGTTGCCAGATAATGAGATTGTTAAAAAAAACTAATTTTCAAGAGGTCCAACCCAGTACCAGGAGACAGTGCCTTTTCACATCGGCTTGTTCTGTACATGTATATACGTAATACACAGCTGTGAATGTACAGCCAGGTCGTTTAAGATTTACGTCAGAATTGGATGTCAATGGGGGGGGGGGGGGGGGGGGTGTAATCGCATGTCTCTGGATCAGAATGTTGTGTGTTCAATCCCAGTCATGGAAACAACATTTTTTATTTGTTTATTTTAACTTTATCCCAAACCTTTACCGTTAACTTAACCATTTGGAATGAGTGCCTAAAGTTAACCCTTAACTTCTACATTTGTTGTTTGGAGAAATGGAATGTACGGAACAGCAGGAGCAACAGAAACACTTCAAAAAATGACGTTTGGAGCAACTTCAAAATTGGACTTTTGGAGAACGTGGATGAACGTTTAATTCTGCAGTGAGACTGTGAGAGCTTGTTGGAAAGTAAGCCGTTATGGTCTGGTATTGCATCCCGGCAAAATAAAATGAGTCGTTTACGTTCCAGTTTGCGCTGTGGTTTCGTCGAGAACACTTCCATTTTGCCAAGGCTGAGATGGGTGACCGAGACGCATGCAGACAACAGTTGAGGCATTAATTCAGGCGACAAGTGGAGGCCTAATGACAATGGCAGATTGCAGATTGTCATTATAATACACGTTGTGCTGTTTTGTAACTGATGTCTCTTTCCAGTCATCAAATTGTGCTGTTTTGATGCTGGAATTATTATGGAAGTGGACGAACGTGGAAGTGCACATGTAGTTTACAGGAAGGGGTGCCTTTAGGGAGGGATGGTTTGACAATCAGATGAAAACATCATGACTGGTTGTGTTTATGCCACATTAAAAAGTAAAACATGTTAAAAGGAATAATATGTCATTCTATGATTACACCTAGACCATAAAACACTTTGGAGTCTCATACCGGTGAGATTGGCTGGTGATTTATAAAGATAAAGTAGTGTAGGGATTTGGCTCCTGTTGTGTACAGTTACATATTGATTATGGCATTAGAGATTAGATTGACTTGAATCCAAGGTTGTGTGTCAATATTTTAAAGTGGCTTCCTGAACCTGTCTCTTTTCTTTCATACTTACAGTGCATTGCAAAAGTATTCGGCCCCCTTGAACTTTGCAACCTTTTGCCACATTTCAGGCTTCAAACATAAAGATATAAAACTGTATTTTTTTGTGAAGAATCAACAACAAGTGGGACACAATCATGAAGTGGAACGACATTTATTGGATATTGCAAACTTTTTTAACAAATCAAAAACTGAAAAATTGGGCGTGCAAAATTATTCAGCCCCTTTACTTTCAGTGCAGCAAACTCTCTCCAGAAGTTCAGTGAGGATCTCTGAATGATCCAATGTTGACCTAAATGACTAATGATGATAAATACAATCCACCTGTGTGTAATCAAGTCTCCGTATAAATGCACCTGCACTGTGATAGTCTCAGAGGTCCGTTAAAAGCGCAGAGAGCATCATGAAGAACAAGGAACACACCAGGCAGATCCGAGATACTGTTGTGAAGAAGATTAAAGCCGGATTTGGATACAAAAATATTTCCCAAGCTTTAAACATCCCAAGGAGCACTGTGCAAGCGATAATATTGAAATGGAAGGAGTATCAGACCACTGCAAATCTACCAAGACCTGGCCGTCCCTCTAAACTTTCAGCTCATACAAGGAGAAGACTGATCAGAGATGCAGCCAAGAGGCCCATGATCACTCTGGATGAACTGCAGAGATCTACAGCTGAGGTGGGAGACTCTGTCCATAGGACAACAATCAGTCGTAAATTGCACAAATCTGGGCTTTATGGAAGCGTGGCAAGAAGAAAGCCATTTCTTAAAGATATCCATAAAAAGTGTCGGTTAAAGTTTGCCACAAGCCACCTGGGAGACACACCAAACGTGGAAGAAGGTGCTCTGGTCAGATGAAACCAAAATTGAACTTTTTGGCAACAATGCAAAACGTTATGTTTGGCGTAAAAGCAACACAGCTAAACACACCATCCCCACTGTCAAACATGGTGGTGGCAGCATCATGGTTTGGGCCTGCTTTTCTTCAGCAGGGACAGGGAAGATGGTTAAAATTGATGGGAAGATGGATGGAGCCAAATACAGGACCATTCTGGAAGAAAACATGATGGAGTCTGCAAAAGACCTGAGACTGGGACGGAGATTTAAACATATCCAGGTGTTAGAATGGCCAAGTCAAAGTCCAGACCTGAATCCAATCGAGAATCTGTGGAAAGAACTGAAAACTGCTGTTCACAAATGCTCTCCATCCAACCTCACTGAGCTCGAGCTGTTTTGCAAGGAGGAATGGGAAAAAATGTCAGTCTCTCGATGTGCAAAACTGATAGAGACATACCCCAAGCGACTTACACCTGTAATCGCAGCAAAAGGTGGCGCTACAAAGTATTAACTTAAGGGGGCTGAATAATTTTGCACGCCCAATTTTTAAGTTTTTGATTTGTTAAAAAAGTTTGAAATATCCAATAAATGTCGTTCCACTTCATGATTGTGTCCCACTTGTGGCAAAAGGTCTTGTGGCAAAGGTCGCAAAGTTCAAGGGGGCCGAATACTTTCGCAAGGCACTGTATCTACACCAACCTGGCAGGTGAAACCAAGCCAAGCCAAGCTTCTTCTATATTGTTTTCACCCACTGTGTGCAGTCTATAGAGGAAGGAAAGGGGGCAGGATCACAGTATTGAGAGACAACCCAGGTGTATGTGCATCATTTCACCCACTCTCCTCCTAGCTGACACACTACACATACAGCACCCTGCCCAAATAGAAGCTTGTTTTAACTACAGTCTGTGGTAACTTCTCCTGCTTGAGAAAACAACAGGCGTCCTTCCCTACTGTGTTGGGCTGTGCTCTGTTTGTTTACCTGTTTCTTTTAACCCACATGCTGCCTCGTTAACTGAGTTTAGGGGTCAATAAAGAGGGAATGTGTTTCACATGACCGGCATGCCTGCCAGAGAGACAGCCAGGTGTCAGGGTGATGCTCCCTCACCAAGTCTGTTGTTTTTGTTGACTAATGGTTCAAATTGTTATACCATGGATCATTTAGTTATTAGATTTTTTATTTTAGGACCCCTGTAGGTATGTAAAAAAATATATAAAAAATGATTCGATAAAATATTGAATTTGGCCTTCACTATTATAGCCCATAGAATCACATTGCATAACACATTCATAATGGCAAAACAGACAGTAAAAAAATGCCATAAGGAATAAGGTTTTGAAGTGTCTGTCCTATATCTAAGAGATATAACAAAGCTCAGTAAATGTATAAATCTTTTGGGACACATATCTACCCCCTTTTTTTTGTTGGCACAAAATTGCTTCCATACTTCCATTCATTTTTTAAATGGGTACCCTGTTGCCTTCAGGCATAGAGTACAACGGAGAGGGTTCTTCTTGAGTGTCTCCCCTTTGCTTAGTTTGTAGCCCATATGGTTCCGACGCTACAGACGTTTTCGTGAGAAGACCGGTTTCCAGATGTCTCCTTGTCTGACAAACAGAGCTTTAGTTCTGCCACTTTCCACCAGAGATGCGGATGTTCTATGTTATTATGTTAATAAGATTGACAGTGCAAAGTGCACAAGAGAACTTAAAAAAGCAGGTTTTAACTCACTATTGAGCCTCTATTTATCTTGAAGGGAGACCATTTCTGTACAGCAAAGGTGGGAAGGGAGAGAGCGGGGGGAGGGGAGAAACCGAGAGACTCTGAGAGAGCAAAACAGAGACAGCGGAAAAAAACAACAGAGCCCCATATCTTTACAGTTTCTAAAGTTCTCCGTTACAATCATTAGCGATCACATAAACAAGGTCAGAATGTGAGTCACCTGGGAATAGAAATCACTTCCTGAAGTTTCCAGCAGCCTCCAAAATGGCACACTATTCCCTCTAATCCTGAAATAGTTTACAACCAGAGTCGTGTAGGAGTAATGTTAGCTACATAGGGCTCTGAATAAAAGATGGTGGATGATGTAGGGAATAGGGTGCCAGATTTGCTCTACTATCCTGATGGTTCCTGAGTGGGGACAGACACACAGAACACTGTAGGCATGGGATGGTCAAAATGACCACATAATAGCTACAATGCTACACTATCCAGAAACTCTGAAAACAAAGTAAGGTACCAGAAGTATGGCCATAGTGACCATTGTGAAGGTTAGGTTCAATGCTACAGTACCTCACAACAACATTTAACAATAAGTGAACTTTACAAACAAACTTTGACAAACACAATGCTTTACAACTTTTTATAAACACGTATGAGCCCTTATAATGCCTTATTATGCTAAATACAGTATAACATGTGATTTGCCTAGGCAGCATTCATCCAACAGTCTCTGCAGCTGGTATTTAGCCAGGACATGCTTATGATACGTTTTACAATTCTTTATGACTGCATCATGATGCATTATGTCTGTTGGCTTAAAGTAAAGTGTTACCTTTGCTAGCGATGTGGTGAGGACCAGGGTTTGATCTATTAGTGTGTGCAATATAGAATGACAGTGAAGAAACACAGCTGAACAACTCACACCACATCAATTTGTAACCCTGTAACAGACGCACACACGCACACACGCACACACACACACACACACACACACACACACACACACACACACACACACACACACACACACACACACACACACACACAGTATTAACAGGAGCTTGTCAACTCATTCTCAGACTGTATCTCCAGCACCGCAGTTCCCAACTCCCCTACCAGAGGAGCTCCACTCTTCTCTTCTGGGAGACTCTGTCGTAGGTCAGACCTCAAAGTCTGTCTGCCCTCCTCTCCCGTCTCCCCACTCGAAGGTGTGTCTGGCTGGGCAGAGCAGCAGATCAGCCCCCGGAGCTGGATGAGCTGGCGTCTAAAGGAGCGTCTGAAGATGTAGTAGATAAAAGGGTTGTAGGCCGTGGAGCCCTTAGCGAACAGGCAGGGCAGCAGGGAGACCAGCGGGGCCAGACTGGCCTTCCCCTGGAACATATACCAAAAGCTGAGCACCACGTAGGGAGACCAAGCCACGATGAACCCTGAGCTGATCAACACCGCCATCTGGGGAGGAGAGGAGAGGGGGAGGAGAGGGGGAGGAGAGGAGGAGAGGAGAGGAGGAAGCGAGGAGGAGGAGAGGAAGAAGAGAGGATGAGAGGAGAGGAGGAGAGGAATGGGAGGAGAGGGGGAGGAGAGGGGAGGAGGAGGAGAAGGAGGAAGAGGGCAGAAGGATATGAGGAGAGGGGGAGAAGAGGAAAGGAGAAGGAGAGCAGAAGATGAGGAGGAGGAGAGGGGAAGGAGAGGATGAGGGGAGGATGAGGAGAGGAGAGGATTAGGAGAGGAGAGTTGAGGAGGAGGAGAGGGAGAGGATGAGGAGAGGAGAGGGGGAGAAGAGAGGAGAGGATGAAAGGAGAGGAGGAGAGGGAAGGAGAGGATTAGGAGACGAGAGTTGAGGAGAGGAGGAGGAGAGGGGGAGGAGAGGAGAGGGAAAGGGGAGGAGAGAGAGGAGAGGGAAAGGAGAGGAGGAGGAGAAGAGAGGGGAAGGAGAGGAGAGGAGGAAGAGGGCAGAAGGATATGAGGAGAGGGGGAGGAGAGGAAAGGAGAAGGAGAGCAGGAGATGAGGAGGAGGAGAGAGGATGGAGAGACATTTGTCTGTCAAGAACATACGATTAGACAGGGACTAAAGCGTTTCTTAATGATTAAGGCAGGTTTGAGGGTTTGAGGAGTCTAAGCTGATCCTAGGTCTGTGCCTGAGAGCAACTTTAACGAGGAAGAAAAGTGAAGACAAAGAGAAGAGAACTAGAGTGACTATGACAGGGATTCCATGGTTCACACTGATCATCTTCCACATTTTTCACCAGGTGCCTGAGCTCACTGCTTTAGTCCTGTGTGCTATTGTGTTTGCCTTCTTCCCTTGTTCATAATCATCAAAGTGAAATGCTGTGCAGCATGTTGTGCTGTGCCTCAACCGCATGATTCGATAATTGGCATAATTTGCAGACCCAATTAAGGTTACTAATGATCTCTCTGGGGAGGGCATGGACCACTGCAATAACAATATAATACCATTGTAATATGTCTGTTATAACACACTGGGCCATGATCATCCATTACTGCCTTGTGTTTTCAGTGTTAGGAAGGGAAACACTTCAGACTGTTATTGCTGTGTAAGTTTTGAAGAACAATGACGGACAGAACTCATGAAACTATGTGTGGAATTGTGTGACTGAATTGGTGGCCTGGCTACAGCTTGTACTGTAGGCCTCTTTTAAAAAGGCAACTGTTTTCAAATTTGACAGTGAATGAATACATAGACTCTGTTTTAGAGTGGCGCTCTTCAGCCCCGGTACAGTATGTCAGCCACGGTACAGTATGTCAGCCACGGTACAGTATGTCAGCCCTGGTACAGTATGTCAGCCACGGTACAGTATGTCAGCCCTGGTACAGTATGTCAGCCACGGTACAGTATGTCAGCCACGGTACAGTATGTCAGCCCTGGTACAGTATGTCAGCCACGGTACAGTATGTCAGCCACGGTACAGTATGTTGGCAAACTTTTCTTTGGGGTGATGAGAGTATTAGGTGTGGTATTTCTCTACTGCCAGATTCAGAACTCTCAACTCTTTCCAATTGTCAAAAACAAGCCTCCACAAAATACTCTGCTTCCTCCACACATGTAGAAGCAGGAAAATATTCAGAACAGTCAGAACTAACGCCATGAAAATATTTGTTTTTGAGGGTGTTTCATTCTAAAAACTACCCCACAGCACCCGCAAGAAATGCTCTGGGCCTCATTCCTTCTGGAATAAACAGAACACCAGTGCATAAAACAATCATAGCATGTTTTTATGAAGTAACAATTAGGTGGGTTACACTTGTCTGCAAAACCATTAAATATTGAGCCTGTTTTAGTGTTTTTTTCTCTCTCTCATTAAAATACTCTTTGTAGAGTCAGTGGTGAGGCCCAGATGGAGGTGTGGGTACTGGATAGAGATTTGCCCCCAGACTGTGTGCTGTTGTCTGGGGTTGCCAGGGCACTGATGACGGCTGGTTGTGGTGGCTTTAATGGTAGTGGTGGTGGGTCAGAGAGTGGGCGGTGACGGGCCTGCGGTTACAGGGTGGGACCTGGCTGGCTGTGCCATCATCAGTCATAGCCTTAAGGAAACAGTCAGGGGTCTCCTGCTATGCTGAAAGGCCTTGACTTTATAGAAGAGGCTGTTGACGTGATCTTTGAACATTCAATGTGGAACTTTACCCCATGATTTTGACATATTGGAACGTAACAAGTTGTTTTGTTTTTAAATCATTCACATTCTAATCTTAATTATCCCTGTGTAGTAACTAACTGAACCTATTTGTGATGTTTGGTTTGTTGACTTTGGCTGGCGTTTAAACGCGTCACATTCCTCTGTTTATAGCCATGAAACACCCACAACATGTTGAGTTGTTGTAACTCTCCTCAGGCTGCCACAGAGCCTAGGCCTGTCATCAAACACATGACCATGTCGCAAACATTCGTCATCGAAGCCAAGTCACTGGTGCCCATTTGAATTTCAACTTAAACATTGGTTTTCTGGATTCTTCTCGCTGGGTGGGGTATATGGGGGGGGGGGGGGGGGGGGGTCTGACTAGGCTATTTCTGATCAGTCTCCAGTCATCAGAAACATTGTAATTGCTATTTAAATGTATTGTTAATTGAGAGCATCACCGCTGTACCTTGTTCTATGGGCTCTGCCTATCTTTATGCCCTGGCACAATAACCACAAACCCATCTGCTACACTCATTTAATGCCCATGAAAAAAAATATAGAGGTCTAAAATAGAACCTTAAATTTGCAGTAGGGCAGATAGAATAGAACCTTAAATTTGCAGTAGGGCAGATAGAATAGCGATGCCCAGCCCATGTTGTTTAACCACTAGTTGCTAGTTTGGGAAAATATAACGCTCTGCACTTTTAAGTTTTATTTAGCCTACCCAATCCCCTCTCTGGTTCTCGCTGAGCGAGGAAAGCCAACCAATTCCTTTTCCAGTATTACATGGGCACCAGCTTGGAGACTTGTCCTGTCCAAATATTGGTATTCATTCATTTGTAAAGAAGGGGTCATGGCGGAGAGAAAAACGAATCCATTCCCTAGTTTTTTACATTTTTTATCCTTTCCCTCTGATATTTTATTTGTTCCTCCTTCTCCTTGTGCAGGTTACCATGACGGTCCCACTTGGCCGATAACATATTGCAGCCTAAATGTCATTCAATTTAGTTAATAACCTGCTTCAAATGGTAATCACTGACCATTCAAAAGCTTATTTCCAGTTGTTGTGTTTTCATAGGCCTCTAAGTTATACAGGTAAATAATAGTGTAATGATGTTGTGTTTTCATAGGCCTCCAAGTTATACGGGTAAATAATAGTGTAATGATGTTGTGTTTTCATAGGCCTCCAAGTTATACGGGTATATAATAGTGTAATGATGTTGTGTTTTCATAGGCCTCTATGTTATACAGGTAAATAATAGTGTAATGATGTTGTGTTTTCATAGGCCTCTATGTTATACAGGTAAATAATAGTGTAATGATGTTGTGTTTTCATAGGCCTCTAAGTTATACAGGTAAATAATAGTGTAATGATGTTGTGTTTTCATAGGCCTCTAAGTTATACGGGTAAATAATAGTGTAATGATGTTGTGTTTTCATAGGCCTCTAAGTTATACGGGTAAATAATAGTGTAATGATGTTGTGTTTTCATAGGCCTCTAAGTTATACGGGTAAATAATAGTGTAATGATGTTGTGTTTTCATAGGCCTCTAAGTTATACGGGTAAATAATAGTGTAATGATGTTGTGTTTTCATAGGCCTCTAAGTTATACAGGTAAATAATAGTGTAATGATGTTGTGTTTTCATAGGCCTCCAAGTTATACGGGTAAATAATAGTAACTGGCTTGTCAAACCCCTCAAGGTGAAAATATGGTGTAATGATGCGCTCAACAATAGGCATGAATTCTGTCTGGCTCCGCTTCATGACGTTAGCTGTTGTATGTTTATATTTAGTACTTTAGCTACCTACCCTAGTCTGGCAATCAGCTCATTTCCAAGTTAATGTAATGTCATCGCAACAAAGCAAATATTTATCCGTTTTAGTTATGAGCATAGAGACGCTTTAAACCATCCACAGTACCAGTCAAAAGTTTGGACACGACTACTCATTCAAGGGTTTTTCTTTATTTTTGACATTTCTACATAGTAGAATAATAGGGAAGACATTACAACTATTAAATAACACATATGGAAAACAAATCAAAATAGATTTTAGATTTTAGATTCTTCAAAGTAGCCACCCTTTGCCTTGATGACAGCTTTGCACACTCTTGGCATTCTCTCAACCAGCTTCACCTGGAATGCTTTTCCAACAGTCTTGAAGGAGTTCTCACATATGCTGAGCACTTGTTGGAAGCTTTTACTTCACTCTGCGGTCCAACTCATCCCAAACCATCTCAATTGGGTTGAGGTCGGGTAATTGTGGAGGCCAGGTCATCTGATGCGGTACTCCATCACTCTCCTTCTTGGTCAAATAGTCCTTACACAGCCTGGAGGTGTGTTGGGTCATTGTCCTGTTGAAAAACAAATGGTAGTCCCACTAAGTGCAAACCAGATGGGATGGCGTATCGCTGCAGAATGGTGTGGTAGCCATGCTGTTTAAGTGTGCCTTGAATTCTAAGTAAATCACAGACAGTGTCACTAGCAAAGCACCCCCACCCCCATCACACCTCCTCCTCCATGCTGGGAACCACACAGGTGGGAACCACACATGCAGAGATCATCCGTTCACCTACTCTGCGTCTCAAAGACATGGTGGTTGGAACCAAAAATCTCCAATTTGGACTCAACAGACCAAAGGACAGATTTCCACCTGTCTAATGTCCATTGCTCGTGTTTCTTGGCCCAAGTAAGTCTCTTCTTCTAATTAGTGTCCTTTAGTAGTGGTTTCTTTGCAGCAATCCGACCATGAAGGCCTGATTCACACAGTCTCTTCTGAACAGTTGATGTTGAGATGTGTCTGTTACTTGAACTCTGAAGCATTTATTTGGGCTTCAATTTCTGAGGCTGGAAACTCTAATGAACGTATCCTCTGCAGCAGAGGTAACTCTGGGTCTTTCCTGTGGTGGTCCTCATGAGAGCCAGTTTCATCATGGTGCTGATGGTTTTTGCGACTGCACTTGAAGCTCTTGAAATGTTCCGAATTGAGTCTTCAACTTCATGTCTTAAAGTAATGATGGACTGTCGTTTCTCTTTGCTTATTTGAGCTGTTCTTGCCATAATACTCATTTAAAATACAAAAAATCTTAATACTGCATTGTTGGTTAAGGGCATGTTAGTAAGCATTTCACTGTAAAATCTACACCTGTTGTATTCGGTGCATATGACAAATACAATTTGATTTGATTTGACATGGACTTGGTATTTTAACACATATGGCTATCTTCCGTATAGCACACCTACCTTGTTACAATGCAACTGATTGGCTCAAACTCATTAAGAAGGAAAGAAATTCCACAAATGTACTTTTAACAAGGCACACTTGTTAATTGAATTGCATTCCAGGTGACTACCCCATAAAGCTGGTTGAGAGAATGCCAAGAGTGTGCAAAGCTAGCCCGATTGAAGGGTTTGCACCTTTGTTATTTATTATCTGCCCTTATGATTCGGAGGCATATGAAAACACTGAAACTGGATGGAAGCTATTGAATGATCAGTGATCATCACCATTTGAAGCAGATAATTAACTCAATCGAATTACATTTAGGGTATAATTTGATGTTGGCCAAGTGGTACTGTCATGGTATCCTACATAAATAGAAGAGGGAACAAATAAAACACTCTGATGGAACAAATTAAAAGCCAGAGGGAATAGATAAAAAACAGAGGGAACAGATTAGCCTGCCAGTCTTTCTTCTCACCGCCATGACCCCTCAGGGGCTCCGTAGAAGAAGAGGTTTTCTGTGAATGAAGAAAAACTGAAATGTTACTATAGCCTATAGAGTATGGAGATGCCCTGACAGGTGTGAAATCCTATATGTGCTTGAGATCAAGTCTAGAATGTTACAATGCCCGTTGGAGGGACTTAAGACAGTATTTTAAAGAAAGATCTACATTTTAACATAGTGTTTATCATTTCCATAACATTCTCAGCAGCAGATTAGAAGTCTGTAAAGGCTATCTCCTCTGTTGGTGTTCCAAGTGTTTGAAGATCAAACTCAGGACCATTGCCATATTTGGCTCCTGTTTGTGTGTGCGTGCGCATGTGCGTATGTGTATGTGTGTGGGTGGTTACGAAGGTGTGTTTGTGAAAGTTGTGTGTGTGCGTGCGTGTCTGTGCCCCTTCAGGAATCCGAGTAGCTCCCTAATGAAGCGTGGCTCTCCGCTGAGATTAAGGAAACGTTGTTACAGGGTATTATACAACGTTTCCATGAACTCAGGAATGTTAGGAAATTGGGAAAATGAACAGCTCTGGACAGCTTCCCATTTCCCAATTCCCCTCTCCCTCTAAAATACCACCACAATGCTCTCCTGAACCAGCCACCAATTGAGAGGGACGTGTTATTCTAGAGTTATTCTTTGTAACTGAGGTGCTGTTTTTACTGGGCTAAAGGCTGCACGAGTATCATTCCCTCTGTAGATGAGGTGCTGTTTTTACTTGGCTAAAGGCTGCACTAGTATCATTCCCTCTGTAGATGAGGTGCTGTTTTTACTGGGCTAAAGGCTACACTAGTATCATTCCCTCTGTAGTTGAGATGCTGTTTTTACTGGGCTAAAGGCTGCACTAGTACCATTCCCTCTGTAGATGAGGTGCTGTTTTTACTGGGCTAAAGGCTGCACTAGTATCATTCCCTCTGTAGATGAGGTGCTGTTTTTACTGGGCTAAAGGCTGCACTAGTATCATTCCCTCTGTAGATGAGGTGCTGTTTTTACTGGGCTAAAGGCTACACTAGTATCATTCCCTCTGTAGATGAGGTGCTGTTTTTACTGGGCTAAAGGCTGCACTAGTATCATTCCCTCTGTAGATGAGGTGCTGTTTTTACTGGGCTAAAGGCTGCACTAGTATCATTCCCTCTGTAGATGAGATGCTGTTTTTACTGGGCTAAAGGCTGCACTAGTATCATTCCCTCTGTAGATGAGGTGCTGTTTTTACTGGGCTAAAGGCTACACTAGTATCATTCCCTCTGTAGATGAGGTGCTGTTTTTACTGGGCTAAAGGCTGCACTAGTATCATTCCCTCTGTAGATGAGGTGCTGTTTTTACTGGGCTAAAGGCTGCACTAGTATCATTCCCTCTGTAGATGAGGTGCTGTTTTTACTGGGCTAAAGGCTGCACTAGTATCATTCCCTCTGTAGATGAGGTGCTGTTTTTACTGGGCTAAAGGCTGCACTAGTATCATTCCCTCTGTAGATGAGGTGCTGTTTTTACTGGGCTAAAGGCTGCACTAGTACCATTCCCTCTGTCGATGAGATGCTGTTTTTACTGGGCTAAAGGCTGCACTAGTATCATTCCCTCTGTAGATGAGGTGCTGTTTTTACTGGGCTAAATGCTACACTAGTATCATTCCCTCTGTAGATGAGGTGCTGTTTTTACTGGGCTAAAGGCTACACTAGTATCATTCCCTCTGTAGATGAGGTGCTGTTTTTACTGGGCTAAAGGCTGCACTAGTATCATTCCCTCTGTAGATGAGGTGCTGTTTTTACTGGGCTAAAGGCTACACTAGTATCATTCCCTCTGTATATCAGGTGCTGTTTTTACTGGGCTAAAGGCTGCACTAGTACCATTCCCTCTGTAGATGAGGTGCTGTTTTTACTGGGCTAAAGGCTGCACTAGTACCATTCCCTCTGTATATCAGGTGCTGTTTTTACTGGGCTAAAGGCTGCACTAGTACCATTCCCTCTGTAGATGATGTGCTGTTTTTACTGGGCTAAAGGCTGCACTAGTACCATTCCCTCTGTAGATGAGGTGCTGTTTTTACTGGGCTAAAGGCTGCACTAGTACCATTCCCTCTGTAGATGAGGTGCTGTTTTTACTGGGCTAAAGGCTGCACTAGTACCATTCCCTCTGTAGATGAGGTGCTGTTTTTACTGGGCTAAAGGCTGCACTAGTACCATTCCCTCTGTAGATGAGGTGCTGTTTTTACTGGGCTAAATGCTGCACTAGTACCATTCCCTCTGTAGATGAGGTGCTGTTTTTACTGGGCTAAAGGCTACACTAGTACCATTCCCTCTGTCGATGAGGTGCTGTTTTTACTGGGATAAAGGCTACACTAGTACCATTCCCTCTGTAGATGAGGTGCTGTTTTTACTGGGCTAAAGGCTGCACTAGTATCATTCCCTCTGTAGATGAGGTGCTGTTTTTACTGGGCTAAAGGCTGCACTAGTACCATTCCCTCTGTAGATGAGGTGCTGTTTTTACTGGGCTAAAGGCTGCACTAGTACCATTCCCTCTGTAGATGAGGTGCTGTTTTTACTGGGCTAAAGGCTGCACTAGTACCATTCCCTCTGTAGATGAGGTGCTGTTTTTACTGGGCTAAAGGCTGCACTAGTACCATTCCCTCTGTAGATGAGCTGCTGTTTTTACTGGGCTAAAGGCTGCACTAGTACCATTCCCTCTGTATATCAGGTGCTGTTTTTACTGGGCTAAAGGCTGCACTAGTACCATTCCCTCTGTAGATGATGTGCTGTTTTTACTGGGCTAAAGGCTGCACTAGTACCATTCCCTCTGTAGATGAGGTGCTGTTTTTACTGGGCTAAAGGCTGCACTAGTACCATTCCCTCTGTAGATGAGGTGCTGTTTTTACTGGGCTAAAGGCTGCACTAGTACCATTCCCTCTGTAGATGAGGTGCTGTTTTTACTGGGCTAAAGGCTGCACTAGTACCATTCCCTCTGTAGATGAGGTGCTGTTTTTACTGGGCTAAAGGCTGCACTAGTACCATTCCCTCTGTAGATGAGGTGCTGTTTTTACTGGGCTAAAGGCTGCACTAGTACCATTCCCTCTGTAGATGAGGTGCTGTTTTTACTGGGCTAAAGGCTGCACTAGTACCATTCCCTCTGTAGATGAGGTGCTGTTTTTACTGGGCTAAAGGCTGCACTAGTACCATTCCCTCTGTAGATGAGCTGCTGTTTTTACTGGGCTAAAGGCTGCACTAGTATCATTCCCTCTGTAGATGAGGTGCTGTTTTTACTGGGCTAAAGGCTGCACTAGTACCATTCCCTCTGTAGATGAGGTGCTGTTTTTACTGGGCTAAAGGCTGCACTAGTATCATTCCCTCTGTAGAAGGTGCTGTTTTTACTGGGCTAAAGGCTGCACTAGTATCATTCCCTCTGTAGATGAGGTGCTGTTTTTACTGGGCTAAAGGCTACACTAGTATCATTCCCTCTGTAGATGAGGTGCTGTTTTTACTGGGCTAAAGGCTGCACTAGTATCATTCCCTCTGTAGATGAGGTGCTGTTTTTACTGGGCTAAAGGCTGCACTAGTATCATTCCCTCTGTAGATGAGGTGCTGTTTTTACTGGGCTAAAGGCTGCACTAGTATCATTCCCTCTGTAGATGAGGTGCTGTTTTTACTGGGCTAAAGGCTGCACTAGTATCATTCCCTCTGTAGATGAGGTGCTGTTTTTACTGGGCTAAAGGCTGCACTAGTATCATTCCCTCTGTAGATGAGGTGCTGTTTTTACTGGGCTAAAGGCTACACTAGTACCATTCCCTCTGTAGATGAGGTGCTGTTTTTACTGGGCTAAAGGCTGCACTAGTATCATTCCCTCTGTAGAAGGTGTTGTTTTTACTGGGCTAAAGGCTGCACTAGTACCATTCCCTCTGTAGATGAGGTGCTGTTTTTTCTGGGCTAAAGGCTACACTAGTACCATACCCTCTGTCGATGAGGTGCTGTTTTTCCTGGGCTAAAGGCTACACTACTACCATTCCCTCTGTAGATGAGCTGCTGTTTTTACTGGGCTAAAGGCTACACTAGTATCATTCCCTCTGTCGATGAGGTGCTGTTTTTACTGGGTTAAAGGCTACACTAGTATCATTCCCTCTGTAGATGAGGTGCTGTTTTTCCTGGGCTAAAGGCTACACTAGTATCATTCCCTCTGTAGATGAGGTGCTTTTTTTACTGGGCTAAAGGCTACACTAGTACCATTCCCTCTGTAGATGAGGTGCTGTTTTTACTGGGCTAAAGGCTGCACTAGTACCATTCCCTCTGTAGATGAGGTGCTGTTTTTACTGGGCTAAAGGCTGCACTAGTACCATTCCCTCTGTAGATGAGGTGCTGTTTTTACTGGGCTAAAGGCTGCACTAGTACCATTCCCTCTGTAGATGAGGTGCTGTTTTTACTGGGCTAAAGGCTGCACTAGTACCATTCCCTCTGTCGATGCTCAATATCACTATTTCAGTGTGTTGTAGTGTTTCTATCCTATTTTTACAGGCTCTATTTCAGAGAGCGTGCTGACAGAGGTTCTGGTTCTGGTTGGATTCTGTGTAACTGCAGAACACCAGTTCTGTGGCTACAGGCATTTCCCTGTGTTTAGTCTGTGTGCTGTTCTCTCCATGTACACTGTGTGTGTATGTTCACCACTGGAGCGATGCTTGGTGGTGTAGAGATGACTGCCTGTTCACTTCCTTTTCTCTCTCTCTCTTTCTGTCTCTTGGTGCTAAGTGATTAGTGCTTTTTGACGTCGGTTCAGTTTTGGTTAGATTTTTTATTTTTTTTTTACATTAAATGCACTGTGCGTTATGTTAGTTGAATGCTGTAACAACAGAATACAACAATGAATAAAAGTCCCAAGGTGGTAGTGACTGTCCATTACCACTTATCACTTATTAACCATCCGTTATTCACATTACTTTACTTTTGTTTGATGACTATTATTTCATTCCAAGTCATCATCTCCTTCCTATAAAACTGTGGCCTATGCCTGTCTGACAAAAATCACTATTTTAGTAGTTGTTCAAAGGAAATAAGGCTTTATGACTCCTGAATACCAACTATTAATCACTTAGATCATCTATTTTCAGGTAGAGAGACCAGGCGAAGCAACTGCTCTCTAAGGGAAAGGGAAAGGGAGTTACCTAGTCAGTTGTAAAACTGAATGCATTCAACTAAAATGTGTCTTCCGCATTTAACCTCTGAATCAGGGAGGTGCGGGCGGCTGCCTTAAACGACATCTACGTCTTCGGCACCCGGGGAACAGTGGGTTAACGGCTTTTCTCAGGGGCAGAACGACAGATTTTTACCTTGTGAGCTCGGGGATTCGATCCAGCAACCTTTCGGTTACTGGCCCAACACTTTCTATCCCTCTGGATTGTGTGTTCTTCTGTATCTCCTCTCTCTGTGCCTGCCCCACACTAACCTAACATAGCAGATGTAAAAGAAACACACAGACCAGACACATAGGCTCCCAATGGATTATGGTCATTGTAGATATTTACCATGTTTTCTACGCTAAACTATGTAGAATATTGTACTGTTGGATACTACAACGCCCTACTACATCACACAGTTCGGGCTTGATCTGATTTATCTCTAGAGAACAAAATGGAATTCAAGTAATTGAACCAATGTAGTTGTTTTAAAAAAGCAAACTAATCAACAATTTGGTTAATCGCTCAGCACTACTGTCCCTACCTCTGCCTCTCTCTCTTCCCTGATGAAAAAACGAAATAGTCCAGCATAGGCTGGTGACCAGCCTTCATTGTGTTTTTGCCGGTGACCAGCCTGCGTTGTGTTTTCGCTGGTGACCAGCCTTCATTGTGATTTCGCTGGTGACCAGCCTTCATTGTGTTTTCTCTGGTGACCAACCTTCATTGTGTTTTCACTGGTGACCAGCCTTTGTTGTGTTTTCACTGGTGACCAGCCTTCGCTTTGTTTTGGACACTTATGCTAGTCACACACAAGTCACATTATGCTGGCTTGCAAAGTGATATCTAATTCCTATTGGAATGGGATATAAGACATATAATTAGACATCACTTTACAAGCCAGCATAAAAACACAAAAAACACAATGAAGGCTGGTCACCAGAGAAAACACAATGAAGGTTGGTCACCAGAGAAAACACAATGAAGGTTGGTCACCAGCGAAATCACAACGAAGGCTGGTCACCAGAGAAAACACAACGAAGGCTGGTCACCAGAGAAAACACAATGAAGGTTGGTCACCAGAGAAAACACAATGAAGGCTCCATTTCACAATGGATTAATTAACTACAAAAAATGTCAAATGTGTTTTTAATTTAATTCTGGTGCAGCTAGCTGTTAGCTGTTAGATGTTAGCTGTTAGCTGCCAGCTCTGGTCCAACATTCAAAGTTCCTTCATAGGAGCCGCTCCTCCTAGGTATAATTCTGTGGACCTAATTCAGATAATGCATGTCATAACAAGATGCCCAGCGCTTCAAGCCTCCTCCTCCACCCTTTCTCATGCTCTCTCCCCACCCGCAAAATGCCAGTCGCACTTCGTGCCCTACACTTGTCTATCCAATGCATGTAAACAACTATAGCTTGCCCACTCCATAGCAAGCTGCTCTCTTTGCACTGATTGTTGAAGTAATTTAATTTTGAGAGGTTCATAAAGGAACAGAAAGGAACAATATAAACTGTAAAACCTTTTGAGTTTGAACCGGTTCAGGACTTTATTTTGCAGGTTGAAAAGGTAGAGCGGAACTAAAAAAATCATGCTTCTATTCACAACTAAACAATTGGAAAATAATTGTAGTTCCTGCCCGTAAACCTAACTCCTAACCCGAAACCCTAACCAGAATTGTAACCCAAACCCTAAACCTAACCCTTTTAGACTTAGGGGTTATAACCCTGACCCCGAAGCCTAAAATAGTATTTTTCTATGTGGGGACCAGCGAAATGTCTCCACTTATTTTTCCTTGTTTTGCCATCCTTGTGAGGACTTCTGGTCCCCACAAGTATAGTAAAATCAAATACACACACACACACACACACACACACTACAAGCCAGCCTTCCTCATTTATTTTACAGCAGAGAGGGAGATTATTTTTGTTTAGAAACACTGAAATGTTTTTGTAGAGCAGCTCAGTCAGACTGCGGGCCAACCTAAATAAAGAAGAACGTTGGAGAAACATCCAATAAAACAGTCAGGCAGCCCAACTCCAAGCACGACCTTAGGTAACCGCCCATTAGTTCTGCCTAGGGTTGAAAATTACTGGAAACTTTCAAAGTACCAGTAAACTATCAGAATTGTGGTATCATTCAAGGATTTTATGTAATCTATCTCACTACATCTAGTGGTCCTTTAGGGTACTTCAGATTATCACAGCTGTCTGTAATTATCTCCGACCCTCTGTGTGGCCTTATCACGTCAAATGTATGAAATAATTAAATAAGATGATAAAAAAATAATGACAAAGCTGTAAAAGATTATCTTAAATATAAACCAACTTAGTGAATACCGTTGGTGTTTAAAATTAAGGTTCCATCATGAAATATCTTTTATATCATTTTTTTTTTACACACCTTGATTTATTTTATATGTCAATATGTATTTGTTGTCAATGTTTCGTTGTCATTGTTTTGTTCTGCCTTTCAATCATATAGAAAACTCAATAACTGTTACAGTGACTGCCCCAAGGCATGAAGCCCTTTATGATGTGTAGGCCAGGAGATCCCTGGCATTTGAGAGAAAAAAATGATGACAAAAAGACTTGCTTACAAGAATCTCTTCGGATTGATATTCCACTTTCACTGAGTTTTATCACTGTGTACTATGTAATTATCTGTACGAAACCTATGTAGCTATTAAGTCATCACAGTTTGGTGTTACTCATCCTACCAGCCACTAAATCCAAGGTGTGTGTTTGTGTCTGGCACCTCGACTCTCATCTCAAGAGGAGACTGAATTCAAACTGAGGCTGCCACCATAGTTACACAGCTGCTAGTTTGACATACTGTTGCCACTAATTAACAACTGCTTTGCGGTAGTGTAGCAGAACAAACCAATCAACATCACGTGTCACTGGTCTTTGAGGTGGGAGATGCTGTAACCAACACTACAGAAACATGACTTAAATCCTGATCCCAGTGACAGATTGACAATAACCTCTTGGTCTGGGAGGGTGTGAAAGTGATATGGGGGCTACAGAGGGTTCTCAGGGGGGAGCTCTGGGGAAGTTCTGTTAGAATGTAGTCCTTCCCTGGGGAAAGCAAACTTCACATCATCCAAACTGACACCTCAATCTGAAAATGTGCTCACAGGCACACACACACACACACACATACATATTATCACCTAGGTCTGAAAATGTACTGCTACAATATATACTCTGAAGTTGGTCTCCCATTTCAGGTGGTTGACATGATTTACTTAAACCTGGCTGCTGTGATTGACAGAAAGACGTTCCTCTTCCTCCAATAACCTCTCGTTACCAGCTAGAACGGCTCATTTCAAGTTACAATGTGATCAACTCATTTAGCTGCTAAGTATGTTCCGCTTTGTTAACCTCTGAACAAAAGAAACATCAACCACAAACTCCCAGCCTTAACCTCCCTCCATAATATGATGTGTCCAAGCCCTGTTTTTATACTGAATAAAGCCACGTTTATCCAGATGTTTTCAACAGGACATCTTGAGTGCTGCTGAACTCTAGTTCAAAGTTAACAAGGCTTCCTCCAAAGACACAAACTCCCTGTTTCCAAGCGGCACTAATGTTGAACAGAGAGGGTGCCAGGGCGGTGTCTGGCTGTACCTGACCGGTGAGAGAGTGGGTGTGTCTGTCTCCGACCTGTAGACCTAAAGCCTCGCCCTCAACCACAGATCTAATATCAGCTCAGCATATTCCCTATCATATCCATAACTATTAGGGGTATGAAGAAATGTCTGACCCTGTATCAGTGTTTAAGTGCAACGTCTACTCTAATATGTTCAAAAACATCCCACACCAATTGCATTACATAAGATTACAGTGAAAATAGGAATGAATGCTGCTTTTCAGTTGAATTGGGCCAATTGGTTCGCACTGGGTGAGGGAGAAATTTGTGCTATAGAAACTGAACAAGAGGTCAAAGGTAATCTCACACGGGCACACACGCAAACACACACTCCACCACCATTGCTACGGCCCTTGAAAAGTCATCAAGATTTGTCTGGCCTGGTTTACTGGCCCTGACCCAGGTTGTGTAGCCTTTCCACTGGCCTGGCCCAGAACTAATAGAATCAGTTAGTCCACATCAGTACACTACTGTCAGTTAGTCCACATCAGTACACTACAGTTAGTCAGTCCACATCAGTACACTACAGTCAGTTAGTCCACATCAGTACACTACATTAGGTCGGTCCACATCAGTACACTACAGTTAGTCAGTCCACATCAATACACTACAGTCAATCCACATAAGTACACTACAGTCAGTTAGTCCACATCAGTACACTACAGTTAGTCAGTCCACATCAGTACACTACAGTTAGTCAGTCAACATCAGTACATTACAGTCAGTTAGTCCACATCAGTACACTACAGTTAGTTAGTCCACATCAGTACACTACAGTCAGTTAGTCCACATCAGTACACTACAGTCAGTTAGTCCACATAAGTACACTACAGTCAGTTAGTCCAATTCAGTACACTACAGTTAGTCAGTCCACATCAGTACACTACAGTTAGTCAGTCCACATCAGTACACTACAGTCAGTTAGTCCACATCAGTACACTACAGTCAGTTAGTCCACATCAGTGCACTACAGTCAGTCAGTCCACTTCAGTACACTACAGTCAGTTAGTCCACATCAGTACACTACAGTCAGTTAGTCCACATCAGTACACTACAGTTAGCCCACATCAGTAAACTACAGTCAGTCCACATCATGACTCTACAGTCAGTTAGTCCACATCAGTACACTACAGTCAGTTAGTCCACATCAGTACACTACAGTCTGTTAGTCCACATCAGTACACTACAGCCAGTTAGTCCACATCAGTACACTACAGTTAGTCAGTCCACATCAGTACATTACAGTCAGTTAGTCCACATCAGTACACTACAGTCAGTTAGTCCACATCAGTACACTACAGTCAGTCAGTCCACATCAGTACACTACAGTCAGTTAGTCCACATCAGTACACTATAGTCAGTTAGTCCACATCAGTACACTACAGTCAGTTAGTCCACATCAGTACACTATAATTAGTCAGTCCACATCAGTACACTAGTTAGTCCACATCAGTACACTACAGTTAGTCCACATCAGTATACTACAGTCAGTTAGTCCACATCAGTACACTACAGTTAGTCAGTCCACATCAGTACACTACAGTCAGTCTGTCCACATCAGTACACTACAGTCAGTTAGTCCACATCAGTACACTACAGTCAGTCAGTCCACATCAGTACACTACAGTCAGTTAGTCCACATCAGTACACTACAGTCAGTTAGTCCACATCAGTACACTACAGTCAGTTAGTCAACATCTGTACACTACAGTCAGTTAGTCCACATTAGTACACTACATTCAGTCCACATCAGTACACTACAGTCAGTCAGTCCACATCAGTACACTATAGTCAGTTAGTCCACATCAGTACACTACAGTCAGTCAGTCCACATCAGTACACTACAGTCAGTTAGTCCACATCAGTACACTATAGTCAGTTAGTCCACATCAGTACACTACAGTCAGTTAGTCCACATCAGTACACTATAATTAGTCAGTCCACATCAGTACACTAGTTAGTCCACATCAGTACACTACAGTTAGTCCACATCAGTATACTACAGTCAGTTAGTCCACATCAGTACACTACAGTTAGTCAGTCCACATCAGTACACTACAGTCAGTCTGTCCACATCAGTACACTATAGTCAGTTAGTCCACATCAGTACACTACAGTCAGTTAGTCCACATCAGTACACTACAATTAGTCAGTCCACATCAGTACACTATAGTCAGTTAGTCCACATCAGTACACTACAGTTAGTCCACATCAGTACACTACAGTCAGTTAGTCCACATCAGTACACTACAGTTAGTCAGTCCACATCAGTACACTACAGTCAGTTAGTCCACATCAGTACACTACAGTCAGTTAGTCCACATTAGTACACTACATTCAGTCCACATCAGTACACTACAGTCAGTCAGTCCACACCAGTACACTACAGTCAGTTAGTCCACATCAGTACACTACAGTCAGTTAGTCCACATCAGTACACTGCAGTTAGACAACATCAGTACACTACAGTCAGTCCACATCAGTACACTACAGTCAGTCGGTCCACATCAGTACACTACAGTCAGTTAGTCCACATCAGTACACTACAGTCAGTCAGTCCACATCAGTACACTACAGTTAGTCAGTCCACATCAGTACATTACAGTCAGTTAGTCCACATCAGTACACTACAGTCAGTTAGTCCACATCAGTACACTACAGTCAGTCAGTCCACATCAGTACACTACAGTCAGTTAGTCCACATCAGTACACTATAGTCAGTTAGTCCACATCAGTACACTACAGTCAGTTAGTCCACATCAGTACACTATAATTAGTCAGTCCACATCAGTACACTAGTTAGTCCACATCAGTACACTACAGTTAGTCCACATCAGTACACTACAGTCAGTTAGTCCACATCAGTACACTACAGTTAGTCAGTCCACATCAGTACACTACAGTCAGTCTGTCCACATCAGTACACTACAGTCAGTTAGTCCACATCAGTACACTACAGTCAGTCAGTCCACATCAGTACACTACAGTCAGTTAGTCCACATCAGTACACTACAGTCAGTTAGTCCACATCAGTACACTACAGTCAGTTAGTCAACATCTGTATGCTACAGTCAGTTAGTCCACATTAGTACACTACATTCAGTCCACATCAGTACACTACAGTCAGTTAGTCCACATCAGTACACTACAGTCAGTTAGTCCACATTAGTACACTACATTCAGTCCACATCAGTACACTACAGTCAGTCAGTCCACATCAGTACACTACAGTCAGTTAGTCCACATCAGTACACTATAGTCAGTTAGTCCACATCAGTACACTACAGTCAGTTAGTCCACATCAGTACACTACAATTAGTCAGTCCACATCAGTACACTATAGTCAGTTAGTCCACATCAGTACACTACAGCTAGTCCACATCAGTACACTACAGTCAGTTAGTCCACATCAGTACACTACAGTTAGTCAGTCCACATCAGTACACTACAGTCAGTTAGTCCACATCAGTACACTACAGTCAGTTAGTCCACATTAGTACACTACATTCAGTCCACATAGGTACACTACAGTCAGTCAGTCCACATCAGTACACTACAGTCAGTTAGTCCAAATCAGTACACTACAGTCAGTTAGTCCACATCAGTACACTACAGTCAGTCCACATCAGTACATTACAGTCAGTCAGTCCACACCAGTACACTACAGTCAGTTAGTCCACATCAGTACACTACAGTCAGTTAGTCCACATCAGTACACTGCAGTTAGACAACATCAGTACACTACAGTCAGTCCACATCAGTACACTACAG
>NC_048568.1:26407500-26412500 GCF_013265735.2 Oncorhynchus mykiss
TCTCTCTCTCTCTCTCTCTTTCTCTCTTTCTCTGTCTCTCTCTCTCTCTCTCTCTCTCTCTCTGTCTCTCTCTCTTACACACACACTCTCTCTCTCTCCCCTTCTCTCTCTCTCTCCCCTTCTCTCTCTCTCTCTCTCTCCTCTCTCTCTCTCTCTCTCTCTCTCAATTTCAATTCAATTCAATTCAAGGGCTTTATTGGCATGGGAAACATGTGTTAACATTGCCAAAGCAAGTGAGGTAGACAACATACAAAGTGAATATATAAAGTGAAAAACAACAAAAATGAACAGTAAACATTACACATACAGAGGTTTCAAAACAGTAAAGACATTACAAATGTCATATTATATATATATATACAGTGTTTTAACAATGTACAAATGGTTAAAGGACACAAGATAAAATAAATAAGCATAAATATGGGTTGTATTTACAATGGTGTGTGTTCTTCACTGGTTGCCCTTTTCTCGTGGCAACAGGTCACAAATCTTGCTGCTGTGATGGCACACTGTGGAATTTCACCCAGTAGATATGGGAGTTTTTCAAAATTGGATTTGTTTTCGAATTCTTTGTGGATCTGTGTAATCTGAGGGAAATATGTCTCTCTAATATGGTCATACATTGGGCAGGAGGTTAGGAAGTGCAGCTCAATTTCCACCTCATTTTGTGGGCAGTGAGCACATAGCCTGTCTTCTCTTGCGAGCCATGTCTGCCTACGGCGGCCTTTCTCAATAGCAAGGCTATGCTCACTGAGTCTGTACTTAGTCAAAGCTTTCCTTAATTTTGGGTCAGTCACAGTGGTCAGGTATTCTGCCGCTGTGTACTCTCTGTTTAGGGCCAAATAGCATTCTAGTTTGCTCTGTTTTTTTGTTAATTCTTTCCAATGTGTCAAGTAATTATCTTTTTGTTTTCTCATGATTTGGTTGGGTCTAATTGTGCTGTTGTCCTGGGGCTCTGTAGGGTGTGTTTGTGTTTGTGAACAGAGCACCAGGACCAGCTTGCTTAGGGGACTCTTCTCCAGGTTCATCTCTCTGTAGGTGATGGCTTTGTAATGGAAGGTTTGTGAATCGCTTCCTTTTAGGTGGTTGTAGAATTTAACGGCTCTTTTCTGGATTTTGATAATTAGTGGGTATCGGCCTAATTCTGCTCTGCATGCATTATTTGGTGTTCTACGTTGTACATGGAGGATATTTTTGCAGAATTCTGCGTGCAGAGTCTCAATTTGGTGTTTGTCCCATTTTGTGAAGTCTTGGTTGGTGAGCGGACCCCAGACCTCACAACCATAAAGGGCAATGGGCTCTATGACTGATTCAAGTATTTTTAGCCAAATCCTAATTGGTATGTTGAAATTTATGTTTATTTTGATGGCATAGAATGCCCTTCTTGCCTTGTCTCTCAGATCGTTCACAGCTTTGTGGAAGTTACCTGTGGCGCTGATGTTTAGGCCAAGGTATGTATCGTTTTTTGTGTGCTCTAGGGCAACAGTGTCTAGATGGAATTTGTATTTGTGGTCCTGGTGACTGGACCTTTTTTGGAACACCATTATTTTGGTCTTACTGAGATTTACTGTCAGGGCCCAGGTCTGACAGAATCTGTGCAGAAGATCTAGGTGCTGCTGTAGGCCCTCCTTGGTTGGTGACCAGATCATCGGCAAACAGCAGACATTTGACTTCGGATTCTAGCAGGGGGAGGCCGGGTGCTGCAGACTTTTCTAGTGCCCGCGCCAATTCGTTGATATATATGTTGAAGAGGGTGGGGCTTAAGCTGCATCCCTGTCTAACCCCACGACCCTGTGTGAAGAAATGTGTGTGTTTTTTGCCAATTTTAACCGCACACTTGTTGTTTGTGTACATGGATTTTATAATGTCGTATGTTTTACCCCCAACACCACTTTCCATCAGTTTGTATAGCAGACCCTCATGCCAGATTGAGTCGAAGGCTTTTTTGAAATCAACAAAGCATGAGAAGACTTTGCCTTTGTTTTGGTTTGTTTGGTTGTCAATTAGGGTGTGCAGGGTGAATACATGGTCTGTTGTACGGTAATTTGGTAAAAAGCCAATTTGACATTTGCTCAGTACATTGTTTTCATTGAGGAAATGTACGAGTCTGCTGTTAATAATAATGCAGAGGATTTTCCCAAGGTTACTGTTGACACATATTCCACGGTAGTTATTGGGGTCAAATTTGTCTCCACTTTTGTGGATTGGGGTGATCAGTCCTTGGTTCCAAATATTGGGGAATATGCAAGAGCTAAGTATGATGTTAAAGAGTTTTAGTATAGCCAATTGGAATTTGTTGTCTGTATATTTGATCATTTTATTGAGGATACCATCAACACCACAGGCCTTTTTGGGTTGGAGGGTTTTTATTTTGTCCTGTAACTCATTCAATGTAATTGGAGAATCCAGTGGGTTCTGGTAGTCTTTAATAGTTGATTCTAAGATCTGTATTTGATCATGT
Source organism: Oncorhynchus mykiss (assembly GCF_013265735.2). Taxonomy (NCBI): domain Eukaryota; kingdom Metazoa; phylum Chordata; class Actinopteri; order Salmoniformes; family Salmonidae; genus Oncorhynchus; species Oncorhynchus mykiss. The sequence continues at coordinate 26,409,962 of NC_048568.1, forward strand.
ATATGTTTTTGCTCTTTATTCTTTGTTATAGAGCCAAAAAGATTGGAGAAGTGGTTTACCCATACATCTCCATTTTGGATAGATAATTCTTCGTGTTGTTGTTTGTTTAGTGTTTTCCAATTTTCCCAGAAGTGGTTAGAGTCTATGGATTCTTCAATTGCATTGAGCTGATTTCTGACATGCTGTTCCTTCTTTTTCCGTAGTGTATTTCTGTATTGTTTTAGTGATTCACCATAGTGAAGGCGTAGATTCAGGTTTTCCGGGTCTCTATGTTTTTGGTTGGACAGGTTTCTCAATTTCTTTCTTAGATTTTTGCATTCTTCATCAAACCATTTGTCATTATTGTTAATTTTCTTTGGTTTTCTATTTTAGATTTTTAGATTTGATAGGGAAGCTGAGAGGTCAAATATACTGTTAAGATTTTCTACTGCCACGTTTACACCTTCACTATTACAGTGGAACGTTTTACCCAGGAAATTGTCTAAAAGGGATTGAATTTGTTGTTGCCTAATTGTTTTTTGGTAGGTTTCCAAACTGCATTCCTTCCATCTATAGCATTTCTTAATGTTACTCAGTTCCTTTGGCTTTGATGCCTCATGATTGAGTATTGCTCTGTTTAAGTAGACTGTGATTTTGCTGTGGTCTGATAGGGGTGTCAGTGGGCTGACTGTGAACGCTCTGAGAGACTCTGGGTTGAGGTCAGTGATAAAGTAGTCTACAGTACTACTGCCAAGAGATGAGCTATAGGTGTACCTACCATAGGAGTCCCCTCGAAGCCTACCGTTGACTATGTACATACCCAGCGTGCGACAGAGCTGCAGGAGTTGTGACCCGTTTTTGTTGGTTATGTTGTTGTAGTTGTGCCTAGGGGGGCATATGTGGGAGGGAATGCTGTCACCTCCAGGCAGGTGTTTGTCCCCCTGTGTGCTGAGGGTGTCAGGTTCTTGTCCGGTTCTGGCATTTAGGTCGCCACAGACTAGTACATGTCCCTGGGCCTGGAAATGATTGATTTCCCCCTCCAGGATGGAGAAGCTGTCTTCATTAAAATATGGGGATTCTAGTGGGGGGATATAGGTAGCACACAGGAGGACATTTTTCTCTGTTAGGATAATTTCCTTTTGAATTTCTAGCCAAATGTAGAATGTTCCTGTTTTGATTAATTTAATGGAGTGAGTTAGGTCTGCTCTATACCAAATTAGCATACCCCCTGAGTCCCTTCCCTGTTTCACACCTGGTAGTTTGGTGGATGGGACTACCAGCTCTCTGTAACCTAGAGGGCAACCAGTGGGTCCGTCTCCTCTATACCAGGTTTCTTGCAGGATGACAATGTCTGTATTGCCGATTTCTTTGGTGAAGTCTGGGTTTCTGCTCATTAGGCCAAAGGCAGATGACCCCAGGCCTTGGATATTCCAGGATAATATAGTGAAGGCTTTTTGTTCCATAGAGTGTCCAATGTTGTTGGTCGTGGTTTGGCCTCAGGCCAGTAAGTGTGAGCAGAGCCTGCTGAGCATCTGGTACATGTCATTGGCTTGGGCGAGTGTGAGAGTGGGGGTTGGGACTGTTTGCCCGCTCACTACCTGGGCGTATGTGTGGCTTCCATGTTGAGGCCCTCTTTGCGGGGGTGGGGTGCATGGGGTGGGCAGGAGTGGCATAGGTCTGATCTGAGGGGGCCTAAATGGGGTGTGGGCATGGTTGACGTGGGGGGGTGTTGATTGGTTGGGGTGGGGGTGTGGATGTGTCTGGGTGTACTGTGGTCTGGATGTAATTCCTCTTGGCGTGGGTCCTCTATGTGTAGGTCCAGGGGGGGGTCCTGCAGATCTGGGAGGGTGTCTCGCTGGTCTGGGTGGGGTGTCTATTGATCTGTTGCTCCTGTGTGAAGTGTTGGGGATACGTTTGAGAGTGATGTCCTTTAGAGTTCGGGCAAAGGTGGGCACTGCTGCCTTGTAGAGGTGGACCTGGTCATAGAGGCTGTTCAAGTCCAGGGTGGAGTGGTGGGCCAGGAAAACGTTTGGTTTTGAGGCACAGTCACGGGAAATACTTGCATTTACCCGCTGTATTGTGGCAGGGTGGAAGTCTTTTCGTGGTAGCAGGGTGGAGATAACCACTTGTGCGTTGGGGAAAGTAGAAGAAGCCTTTTCAATCACTCCCTTCAGTGCTGTGGCCACTCTTTCCTGCTGTGCTCTCAGGTCGTTTGTGCCTGTGTGTATTATTATGTGGCTGGGTGAGCCTAGTTTGGCCTCAGACAGAAGGTCTAGGGCGCGCTGGGTGTTTGGACACCAGAGTTTAGACACACTGTGTTTGGGAAAAAGTTTTTTTTCTTCTATATATTTCCCATTTGAGTCCATAAGTAGTACAATTTGTGTCTTGTGTTTGTCCTTAGTGGGTGTGGGGGGGTTGTCAAAAGGGCTATCAGGGTGGTTGACAGGGGGGGTGCTCAGAGGGGGTGAGAGCCTCTGGGCTTGGGGTTCTTCATTTGTCTGTTCTGCTGTGATGTCGTCTCTATGGTCAGGGTCTGGTGTGGACTGTTCTGCTGTGGTGT
>NC_048568.1:26417500-26422500 GCF_013265735.2 Oncorhynchus mykiss
AGGTTTTCACACACTGTTGCTGGTATTTTGGCCCATTCCTCCATGCAGATCTCCTCTAGAGCAGTGATGTTTTGGGGCTGTTGCTGGGCAACACGGACTTTCAACTCCCACCAAAGATTTTCTATGGGGTTGAGATCTGGAGACTGGCTAGGCCACTCCAGGACCTTGAAATGCTTCTTACGAAGCCACTCCTTCGTTGCCCGGGTGGTGTGTTTGGGATCATTGTCATGCTGAAAGACCCAGCCACGTTTCATCTTCAATGCCCTTGCTGATGGAAGGAGGTTTTCATTCAAAATCTCACGATACATGGCCCCATTCATTCGTTCCTTTACACGGATCAGTCGTCCTGGTCCCTTTGCAGAAAAACTACCCCAAAGCATGATGTTTCCACCCCCATGCTTCACAGTAGGCATGGTGTTCTTTGGATGCAACTCAGCATTCTTTGTCCTCCAAACACGACGTGTTGAGTTTTTACCAAAAAGTTATATTTTGGTTTCATCTGACCATATGACATTCTCCCAATCTTCTTCTGGATCATCCAAATGCTCTCTAGCAAACTTCAGACTGGCCTGGACATGTACTAGCTTAAGCAGGGGGACATGTCTGGCACTGCAGGATTTGAGTCCCTGGCGGCGTAGTGTGTTACTGATGGTAGGCTTTGTTACTTTGGTCCCAGCTCTCTGCAGGTCATTCACTAGGTCCCCCCGTGTGGTTCTGGGATTTTTGCTCACCGTTCTTGTAATCATTTTGACCCCACGGGGTGAGATCTTGCGTGGAGCCCCAGATCGAGGGAGATTATCAGTGGTCTTGTATGTCTTCCGTTTCCTAATAATTGCTCCCACAGTTGATTTCTTCAAACCAAGCTGCTTACCTATTGCAGATTCAGTCTTCCCAGCCTGGTGCAGGTCTACAATTTTGTTTCTGGTGTCCTTTGACAGCTCTTTGTTCTTGGCCATAGTTGAGTTAGGAGTGTGACTGTTTGAGGTTGTGGACAGGTGTCTTTTATACTGATAACAAGTTCAAACAGGTGCCATTAATACAGGTAACGAGTGGAGGACAGAGGAGCCTCTTAAAGAAAAAGTTACAGGTCTGTGAGAGCCAGAAATCTTGCTTGTTTGTAGGTGACCAAATACTTATTTTCCACCATAATTTGCAAATAAATTCATTAAAAATCCTACAATGTGATTTTGTGGATTTTTTTTCTCATTTTGTCTGTCATAGTTGAAGTGTACCTATGATGAAAATTACAGGCCTCTCTCATCTTTTTAAGTGGGAGGACTTGCACAATTGATGGCTGTCTAAATACTTTTTTGCCCCACTGTAGTTTGACTAGCATTTAAGAGCAGTTGCCATACAACACACTCTCCGTGGCCTCAGACCAACTATCCATCGGCTTTCTATTTCGCAACAAAGCCTCCTTCACTCACGCCGCCAAAATTACCCTAGTAAAACTGACTATCCTACCGATCCTTGACTTCGGCGATGTCATCTACAAAATAGCTTCCAATACTCTACTCAGCAAACTGGATGCATTCTATCACAGTGCCATCCGTTTTGTTACCAAATCACCTTATACCACACACCACTGCGACCTGTTTGCTCCAGTTGGCTGGCCTTTCTACATATTCGTCGCCAGACCCACTGGCTCCAGGTCATCTATAAGCCCATGCTAGGTAAAGCTCCGCCTTATCTTAGTTCACTGGTCACGATAACAACACCCACCCGAAGCATACGTTCCAGCAGGTATATCTCACTGATCATCCCCAAAGCCAACACCTCATTTGGCCGCCTTTCCTTCCAGTTCTCTGCTGCCAGTGACTGGAACGAATAGCAAAAATCGCTTAAGCTGGAGACTATATTTATTTACTTCTCTGCACTTTTGCACACCAGTATGTCACGCCCTGACTATAGTAAGCTGGTTTTTCTCTGTGTTGGTTGGGGCGTGATGGTGAGTTGGATGGGTCATCTAGGTGAATTTGTATTTCTATGTTGGCCTGATATGGTTCCCAATCAGAGACAGCTGTTTATTGTTGTCTCTGATTGGGGATCATATTTAGGTAGCCATTTTCCCCATTGTTAGTTGTGTGATCTTGTCTATGTTTAGTTGCCTGTCAGAACTAGTTGTATAGCTGAACACTTCGTTTGTTCGTTTTGTTGTTTTTGTTCGGTGGTCATTCATTAAAATTAATAATGTACGCCTACCACGCTGCACCTTGGTCTCATCCTTATAACGAGCATGACAGAAGATCCCACCACAAATGGACCAAGCAGCGTGGCCAGGAGGATTGGACTTGGGAGGAGCAAGTAACGCAACTCAACCATTCCAGTGTTTTACTTGCTATATTGTTTTTACTTTGCTACCAAGGCCTTTTTTTTGCCTTTACCTCCCTTCTCACCTCATTTGCTCACATTGTATATAGACTTTCTACTTTTCTACTGTATTATTGACTGTATGTTTGTTTTACTCCATGTGTAACTCTGTGTTGTTGTATGTGTCGAACTGCTTTGCTTTATCTTGGCCAGGTCGCAATTGTAAATGAGAACTTGTTCTCATCTTGCCTACCTGGTTAAATAAAGGTGAAATAAAAACGTTTTTGGCCATTTTGAGCCTGTAATCAAACCCACAAATGCTGATGCTCCAGATACTCAATTAGTCTAAAGAAGGCCAGTTTTATTGCTTCTTTAATCAGGACAACAGTTTTCAGCTATGCTAACATAATTGCAAAAGGGTTTTCTAATGATCGACTCCTAAACCTAACTCCTAAGCCTAACTCCTAAACCTAACCCCTGACCCCTAACTCCTAAACCTAACCCCTGACCCCTAACCCTAATTGTAGCCCTAACCTCTAAGCTTAAAATAGCCATTGTCCTCATGTGAACGTGGGGAATGTCCCCACGGGGGAGTATTTTTCTTGTTTTACTATCCTTGTGAGGACCTTTGGGGATTTTAGGTCTCTACAAGGATAGAAGAACCAACCAACACACACACGTGCGTGCACACACACACACTTGGATGCTCACATAATGACACACATACACAGTCAGTCACACAAACATACAAGCAGCACAGTGTGCTGTAGCAGATTTCTGGGTGACATGCACACTACAAAGACATGCTGTGCTAGATATGTCTGTCTGTGTGTTTCTGTGAGTCTGTTTGCTCAGCCAGCCTTTGTGTTGTGCATCCTAAAGCATTGTGGGTAAAGCCAGGCCAGCAGATGTGAGGATCACAGTGATGAAAGAATCTGAGCCTGCTGCTGAGGCTCTTCTTTGTCTATGTGTCCCTGGCGGCTTCCCAATTAGCATCATATTCCCTTGGTAGTGCACTACTGGGCCCTAGTCAAAAGTAGTGGACTTTAAAAGGAATAGGGTGCCATTTGGGACGTAGACCCTGTCTCTGTATCTGTGCCCAGGAGAGGAAAGGGGTAGGGAGGGAGGGGGGAGGAATGCAGCATGCCAACACAGTGCACAATAAAACACATGTACTGTGCACGCACACACACACACACACACTTTCACACACAATCAAGCCAGCAGTGCCTTCAGAAAGTATTTACATCTTGGCTTGTTGTGTTACAGCCTGGACTTAAAATTGGTGAATGTATTACACTTTGGATGATGTATCAATACACCCAGTCACTATAAAGTTTTTAAAAAAGGAAGCCTGTACATTTAAAAAAAAAATCACAACATGCATCTTGTTTGCAACAAGGCACTAAAGTAAAATGACAAAAAATGTGGCAAAGAAATGTACTTTATGTCCTGAATTAAAAAGTGTTATTTTTTGGGCAAATCCACCCTTAAGGTTTTCAAGCATGGTGGTGGCTGCATCATGTTACGGCTATGCTTGTCATTGGCAAGGACTGGGGTGTTTTTCAGGATAAAATTAAATGGATTAGAGTTAAGCACAGGCAAAATCCTAGAAGAAAAACTGGTTCAGTCTGCTTTCCAACAGACACCAGGAGACAAATTCACCTTTCAGCAGGACAATAACCTAAAACACAAGGCCAACTCTACACTGGAGTTCACAGGAGGTTGGTGGCACCTTAACTAGGGAGAACGGGCTTGTGGTAATGACTGGAGCGGAATTGGTGTAATGGTAACCTGGTTTCCATGTGTTTGATGCCATTCCATTTGCACCATTCCTGCCATTATTATGAGCCGTCCTCCCCTCAGCAGCCTGTGCTAGAGTTGCTTAGAGGGATTACAGTTTTGATTTAAATTGTCTTGAAAATGTAAGGCAAGACTGTCACGGTCGTCCTCCTCTTCATCTGAAGAGGAGAGGCGAGAATGTGGCGTGGGATGTGTTCATGATGAATATTTCATTAAAGAAAGTACTGAACACTGAATACAAAAAGATTAGATTAGATCAGATTAATTTAGGAACCTCAGTCCATCATGACCACATAATGATTCAAACGAGCTATCTATCCACCTGCGCCTGTAGCCTCACCCAGTGTCATTATACACCCATACATTACTCCTTATACAGAGCATCGTCCCTCCCAGTTCCAGGGCCTTGCAATGGATGTTGTCAGCAGCTCTATCAGAGGAACCAGGGCCGTGGGAGACAGAGGAACCAGGGCGTGGGAGACAGAGGAACCAGGGCCTTGGGAGACAGAGGAACCAGGGCAGTGGGAGACAGAGGAACCAGGGCTGTGGGAGGCAGGGCGTGGGAGACAGAGGAACCAGGGCCGTGGGAGACAGAGGAACCAGGGCCGTGGGAGACAGAGGAACCAGGGCCGTGGGAGACACAGAGGAACCAGGGCCGTGGGAGACAGAGGAACCAGGGCCGTGGGAGACAGAGGAACCAGGGCTGTGGGAGACACAGAGGAACCAGGGCCGTGGGAGACAGAGGAACCAGGGCCGTGGGAGACAGAGGAACCAGGGCCGTGGGAGACAGAGGAACCAGGGCCGTGGGAGACAGAGGAACCAGTGACGTGGGAGACAGAGGAACCAAGGCCGTGGGAGACAGAGGAACCAGGGCCATGGGAGACAGA
>NC_048568.1:26427500-26432500 GCF_013265735.2 Oncorhynchus mykiss
TAGGGGATAATAGAGAGTACAGTAGTGTGTAGGGAATAATAGAGAGTACAGTAGCGTGTAGGGATAATAGAGAGTACAGTAGTGTGTAGGGGATAATAGAGAGTACATTAGTGTGTAGGGGATAATAGAGAGTACAGTAGTGTGTAGGGATAATAGAGAGTACAGTAGTGTGTAGGGGATAATAGAGAGTACAGTAGTGTGTAGGGATAATAGAGAGTACAGTAGTGTGTAGGGAATAATAGAGAGTACAGTAGTGTGTAGGGGATAATAGAGAGTACAGTAGTGTGTAGGGGATAATAGAGAGTACAGTAGTGTGTAGGGATAATAGAGAGTACAGTAGTGTGTAGGGATAATAGAGAATACAGTAGTGTGTAGGGATAATAGAGAGTACAGTAGTGTGTAGGGAATAATAGAGAGTACAGTAGTGTGTAGGGATAATAGAGAGTACAGTAGTGTGTAGGGATAATAGAGAGTACAGTAGTGTGTAGGGGATAATAGAGAGTACAGTAGTGTGTAGGGGATAATAGAGAGTACAGTAGTGTGTAGGGGATAATAGAGAGTACAGTAGTGTGTAGGGATAATAGAGAGGACAGTAGTGTGTAGGGGATAATAGAGAGTACAGTAGTGTGTAGGGGATAATAGAGAGTACAGTAGTGTGTAGGGATGATAGAGAGTACAGTAGTGTGTAGGGGATAATAGAGAGTACAGTAGTGTGTAGGGGATAATAGAGAGTACAGTAGTGTGTAGGGATGATAGAGAGTACAGTAGTGTGTAGGGGATAATAGAGAGTACAGTAGTGTGTAGGGGATAATAGAGAGTACAGTAGTGTGTAGGGATAATAGAGAGGACAGTAGTGTGTAGGGATAATAGAGAGTACAGTAGTGTGTAGGGGATAATAGAGAGTACAGTAGTGTGTAGGGATAATAGAGAGGACAGTAGTGTGTAGGGATGATAGAGAGTACAGTAGTGTGTAGGGATGATAGAGAGTACAGTAGTGTGTAGGGATGATAGAGAGTACAGTAGTGTGTAGGGGATAATAGAGAGTACAGTAGTGTGTAGGGGATAATAGAGAGTACAGTAGTGTGTAGGGATAATAGAGAGGACAGTAGTGTGTAGGGATAATAGAGAGTACAGTAGTGTGTAGGGGATAATAGAGAGTACAGTAGTGTGTAGGGGATAATAGAGAGGACAGTAGTGTGTAGGGATAATAGAGAGTACAGTAGTGTGTAGGGGATAATAGAGAATACAGTAGTGTGTAGGGGATAATAGAGAGTACAGTAGTGTGTAGGGAATAATAGAGAGTACAGTAGTGTGTAGGGGATAATAGAGAATACAGTAGTGTGTAGGGGATAATAGAGAGTACAGTAGTGTGTAGGGAATAATAGAGAGGACAGTAGTGTGTAGGGATAATAGAGAGTACAGTAGTGTGTAGGGGATAATAGAGAATACAGTAGTGTGTAGGGGATAATAGAGAGTACAGTAGTGTGTAGGGAATAATAGAGAGGACAGTAGTGTGTAGGGATAATAGAGAGTACAGTAGTGTGTAGGGGATAATAGAGAGTACAGTAGTGTGTAGGGGATAATAGAGAGTACAGTAGTGTGTAGGGATAATAGAGAGTACAGTAGTGTGTAGGGGATAATAGAGAGTACAGTAGTGTGTAGGGATAATAGAGAGTACAGTAGTGTGTAGGGAATAATAGAGAGTACAGTAGTGTGTAGGGGATAATAGAGAGTACAGTAGTGTGTAGGGATAATAGAGAGGACAGTAGTGTGTAGGGGATAATAGAGAGTACAGTAGTGTGTAGGGGATAATAGAGAGTACAGTAGTGTGTAGGAATAATAGAGAGTACAGTAGTGTGTAGGGGATAATAGAGAGTACAGTAGTGTGTAGGGATAATAGAGAGGACAGTAGTGTGTAGGGGATAATAGAGAGTACAGTAGTGTGTAGGGGATAATAGAGAGTACAGTAGTGTGTAGGGAATAATAGAGAGTACAGTAGTGTGTAGGGATAATAGAGAGTACAGTAGTGTGTAGGGGATAATAGAGAGTACAGTAGTGTGTAGGGGATAATAGAGAGGACAGTAGTGTGTAGGGAATAATAGAGAGTACAGTAGTGTGTAGGGATAATAGAGAGTACAGTAGTGTGTAGGGATAATAGAGAGGACAGTAGTGTGTAGGGAATAATAGAGAGTACAGTAGTGTGTAGGGATAATAGAGAGTACAGTAGTGTGTAGGGATAATAGAGAGTACAGTAGTGTGTAGGGATAATAGAGAGTACAGTAGTGTGTAGGGGATAATAGAGAGTACAGTAGTGTGTAGGGATAATAGAGAGTACAGTAGTGTGTAGGGATAATAGAGAGTACAGTAGTGTGTAGGGATAATAGAGAGTACAGTAGTGTGTAGGGATAATAGAGAGTACAGTAGTGTGTAGGGATAATAGAGAGGACAGTAGTGTGTAGGGATAATAGAGAGTACAGTAGTGTGTAGGGGATAATAGAGAGTACAGTAGTGTGTAGGGATAATAGAGAGTACAGTAGTGTGTAGGGAATAATAGAGAGTACAGTAGTGTGTAGGGATAATAGAGAGTACAGTAGTGTGTAGGGATAATAGAGAGTACAGTAGTGTGTAGGGATAATAGAGAGTACAGTAGTGTGTAGGGGATAATAGAGAGGACAGTAGTGTGTAGGGAATAATAGAGAGTACAGTAGTGTGTAGGGATAATAGAGAGTACAGTAGTGTGTAGGGATAATAGAGAGTACAGTAGTGTGTAGGGATAATAGAGAGTACAGTAGTGTGTAGGGATAATAGAGAATACAGTAGTGTGTAGGGATAATAGAGAGTACAGTAGTGTGTAGGGATAATAGAGAGTACAGTAGTGTGTAGGGATAATAGAGAATACAGTAGTGTGTAGGGGATAATAGAGAGTACAGTAGTGTGTAGGGGATAATAGAGAGTACAGTAGTGTGTAGGGATAATAGAGAATACAGTAGTGTGTAGGGATAATAGAGAGTACAGTAGTGTGTAGGGATAATAGAGAATACAGTAGTGTGTAGGGGATAATAGAGAGTACAGTAGTGTGTAGGGGATAATAGAGAGGACAGTAGTGTGTAGGGATAATAGAGAGTACAGTAGTGTGTAGGGATAATAGAGAATACAGTAGTGTGTAGGGGATAATAGAGAGTACAGTAGTGTGTAGGGGATAATAGAGAGGACAGTAGTGTGTAGGGAATAATAGAGAGGACAGTAGTGTGTAGGGATAATAGAGAGTACAGTAGTGTGTAGGGATAATAGAGAATGCAGTAGTGTGTAGGGGATAATAGAGAGTACAGTAGTGTGTAGGGGATAATAGAGAGGACAGTAGTGTGTAGGGATAATAGAGAGTACAGTAGTGTGTAGGGGATAATAGAGAGTACAGTAGTGTGTAGGGATAATAGAGAGGACAGTAGTGTGTAGGGGATAATAGAGAGTACAGTAGTGTGTAGGGATAATAGAGAGTACAGTAGTGTGTAGGGGATAATAGAGAGTACAGTAGTGTGTAGGGATAATAGAGAGTACAGTAGTGTGTAGGGGATAATAGAGAGGACAGTAGTGTGTAGGGATAATAGAGAGTACAGTAGTGTGTAGGGAATAATAGAGAGGACAGTAGTGTGTAGGGAATAATAGAGAGGACAGTAGTGTGTAGGGGATAATAGAGAGTACAGTAGTGTGTAGGGAATAATAGAGAGGACAGTAGTGTGTAGGGAATAATAGAGAGGACAGTAGTGTGTAGGGATAATAGAGAATACAGTAGTGTGGAAGGAGGGTTGAGAGACATGTTGGGACAAACCCATTCTTCCTCCCTCTGGGTTGGAGTTTCTATTTGTGTGTGTGTGTGTGTGTGTGTGTGTGTGTGTGTGTGTGTGTGTGTGTGTGTGTGTGTGTGTGTGTGTGTGTGTCTACCGTGCCAGTTAGATACTTTCCTCTTTGACAGCTGAGAAGGAAGTCCTTCACATCCATTACTCTCACTACTGCTTAGGTTACAGCAAGGGACCTCTCTCTCTCTTATCTATTATGAACAGAGCCACACAAGAGCTCTCAGACTCAGAGAGAGAGAGAGAGAGAGAGAGAGAGAGAGAGAGAGAGAGAGAGAGAGAGAGAGAGAGAGAGAGAGAGAGAGAGAGAGAGAGAGAGAGAGAGAGAGAGAGAGAGAGAGAGAGAGAGAGAGAGAGAGAGAGAGAGAGAGAGAGAGAGAGAGAGAGAGAGAGAGAGAGAGAGAGAGAGAGAGAGAGAGAGAGAGAGAGAGAGAGAGAGAGAGAGAGAGAGAGAGAGAGAGAGAGACGGACGGACGGAGAGGGAGAGACATGAAGTAACCTACTTCAACTCCTAGTCCATCTGGTTACTGGTGAATTGACAAAACGTCATTGTTAATAATGGGTGAAGGGTTGAAACACCTGACATAGAGGTTATAACACCTGACATAGAAGTTATAACAACTGACATAGAGGTTATAACAACTGACATAGAGCTTATAGCAATTGACAGAGGTTATAACACCTGACATAGACATCCAGATGAGGTATACTGGAGTCTTAACTGTACGCAGCTGTATCTCACTCTTCTCAGAGACAACTCCAGTGAGCGTTTCAATTCCCCCTCTGGGGTTGGAGAGAGAGTAAAGTAGCTTCATACACTTGTCATTCCTTTATGCATTATTCAGTATAGATCTGTAAATAACACTCTGGGTTTTCGTAGCAGAAATGTCGTTTTTAGTCCAGTGACATCGAGGGCTTCACTGTCTTCTAGATTTCTTCCTCTCTCAGCAATTTCTCAAGGCTGTTTTCTGGGAGCTTCGTGCACTATTGGCTGTGTGGCATCGATTTTCCTCTGTTATTCTCCTTCTGATCCAAAATGACAGTTGGTCCAGTATTAAAGAAGGCCAATTACACCCACTGCCTCTGATCAACGGGTTAGCGGTTAGCTTTAGTGTTAGCCCAGCCATCTACCCAGGCTTTGCTTTGGAG